>NC_060160.1:9700905-9827545 GCF_021292245.1 Micropterus dolomieu | reverse complement strand
GCACAAGTGGGTGATTGTTTTCTGGATTCAACATGGAATTTTTCATTTAACATTTTATCCTTGCTGGGAATCGACACCTTATTCCTCCCACATTCCACAGTGGAACGGAAACCACTGTGTGTGTGTGTGTGGTGATGTCTAAAGCTATCAACAGCAGCATCCATCTGGTAATGATTCCACTGGAAAACAAAGGTCATTATTCATTCATTGATACATTACATTTCCAGATATGTGCATTAAATCCTGTAGGAAACACACCACAGATAACAGCTGCAAACCAAAAAGTGCATCTGCATTTAACTTCCATCGAGATTGAGCCTTACAAGGCAAATAGTCACAAAATCAGATGTCTGTAGACAAATGGATTTTTTTTTTGGATTTCTTAAAATTGCTTCTGCACTGTACAGTTGTACTCATCGGTTGTTCCAAATTGCAGTGAAAGGTAGGGTGCTGATGTTTAGCTGAAGCCAATGACAAGAAATTATATAACAAAACAAGACAGACTGGTCGATCATTGATTTAAAGGAATAGTTAGACATTTTTGGAATCATTCTTATACAAGCGTAAGATGAGCAGACTGATACCGCTACATATCTGTCTGTTTAAATATAAACCTACAGCTAATAGAGGGTTAGCTTAGCATAAAGACTGAAAGCAGTGGGAAACGGCTAGCTTTGAAAGAAGCCAAGAAATAATTTGACACATAACCCCCCTAAAACTGCATTGTTTTTGTTTTGCTTTTACACATTTTTTTGTACTAATTAAACAAATGAGAAATGATATGATAATGACTATGATAATGACTGAGCTTTGGAGGTTTTGTTATCTTTGGACAGAGCTAGGCTCGCTGTCTCCCCTTGTTTGCTAAGCTAATCCTAAATGATCACAACAGTGGCATTGATCTTATGTAAATATCATAAAGAAACGGAATGAGTGCATATATATATATATATTCTAACTTAGCTTTAGACAGTGAGTTTGTGGATTATCCAGACTAAAGGGTCACTGATTCTGGAAAGATGCTGGTGGTGAATTATTTTTTTAATGATATATTTCAGTGCTTTGAGCATAGTGGAAAGCTATCTGCATGGTTAAATACCAGGTAGGTGATCATTTGTAATTTGTTGTGACTTGACCTTTTTTAGAAAAGACTAAGCAACATAATACAACTTATTTGACAGTTTCCTTTCACTTACCTTTTTTTGTCTGCTTATACACTTTGGATATTCCAGTTGAAATTCTTCACTTCCTGCAGATAACCATCACCAAAATTCTCTCAACATCAAACATTTCTTTGGGTTCTTTGGTTTCTACTGGTGATTCAGGCTCATGTGTATTCTTGAGTTAAAAGACTATATAAATATAATGAATTTCTTCAGGAAATGAGTGGTTATTTTAAGAACACAGGGTTATTGGAAGAGATGTCTTGGACCTCCTCTTCTTTCGTTCTCTATTTATCATATAAGCCGAGCCTTCATTTACTTATTCCCTCATTCTTCCTTCCTCCCTTCTTCTCTGTCTCGCTCTTCTCTTTTTCCTGGCAGAGCTGAGAGTGCTGTTACCATCTGTCTGTGATGTGTCCTGGATGCAACTGTGTGTGTGTGTGTGTGTGTGTGTGTTCAAGGAAGGATGGCCAGGCTGAGCTGGGAATGGGGCTCAAATGGAGAAAGAGTTTAAGACAGGGAAAGAACAAAATCAAGAATTAAAAGTAGAGATGTAGTCAGAAAGTCAAAAAAGACACTGAAAATGATGTGTGAGTGTGTTTATGTTGCAAAAGTATAAGCCACAGCTGTGTGATCTACTAACCCTTTCAAAGACCTCGTCAGTGATAGAAGACGACCAGCTGAAAGAAAAGACACACACTGACACAAAGCTGTTTTCAGAGGAATGGGGTGTGTGTGTGTGTGTGCAAATGTGCATATTATATGCATACTTATGTCAGACATGGATCAAAGTGATAGATTTCTTGCACTTACTTAAATGAAAAGCTAATCCCTGATGTATAATGTGTGTATGTGTGTGTGTGTGTGTGTGTGCGTGTGTGTGTGCGCGCGCTAATAGCAGCTTATAGCCATTAGTCAGTAGCTCTTTAGCAGTGATATCACTCACCAGCATTGAACTGAAACACCTACGTCATTCGGTAATCTACCTCTGGCAATGAATCTGTGTGTGTTTGTATATGTGTGTGTACGTATGTGTTTGTGTGTGATCTAGGTTTTACAGAACGTTTTGGCTAGGGTTCTTTGGTTACTGCTGTGTGTGTGTGCGTGTGTGTGTGTGTGTATTCCCAATGGAGCATATGTTTCACTGCTGACATAAGTGAATGGGAGCTTCAGCGCTTGAGTTGTGTGTTATCTATGTCCTTTTTGAGCTTGATTAACCATCTGTGCAGCTGACTGTAAAAAAGAAAAAGAAAAAAAGTATTCCTACCCTATAGCCAATTAGGTGAAGCCATGTTATTTTCCACTTAAGATAAAATTTTTTTTTACATAGTTACGCTTTTTCGTTTTACTGCTAGTATTATGTAAGAAGAAAAAAACATCCACAGATTTAGCTCTCTGGGTTACACTCCAAAGAGCACCAAAACAATTGATCCCATAAAGCCCTATAGGAAGTTATCCTATTCTTGCTATATGTTTTCGTGTTTATATGGAATACTAATCTCCTCTATGCTGTATTTTCAAAGCTCACAGCAGGTGCAGCTATCCCTATTCACCTACCAAACTAAGACCTTATTCATCCATTATTTCTTTATTAATCCTCCAAACGGGATATTCACTATAATCCCTCCTGTATATTACAGGAAGATTGTTGATGATGAAGTGCTTTGAATTAGTCTCTCAATCTCAACTTTTCATCTTTTCTCTGCCTCTCTGTAAATATTTTTTTCTTTTATATTGACATGATATGACTTGTTGTATTGTACCAAGGCTGATATACATGTATCCAGTACAAGAGGAAAAGACAATATATTAGGAAAGTGTTCAACTTTTGGAAACACTGGATTAATGCAATGTCCTCTGTTCTTAGTGTATCTTTTCTTACCTTTGTTGACTGGACCAGTTATCTCTCTTTTAATTACTGTCTGATTGTTTGACTTGTGTGCACCTTTTGTTGCATTCCCGTCTCTCTATATCTCATTCTAGTGTGTGTAATTCCAGTGTACACATGACTACAGTAAACCCAATGGAAAAAGACACAATTAATAAAAGCTCCTCAACAAGGCAAAAAAGGTTTTTATGCTCACATGAAGTGGAAAATTGTTTTGTCTGAGGAAATTGCATTATCAACACTGATGGAAGCACACTGGTAGGCTGGCCGATACAGGCTTGGCATAATTAATGAAATATGCTTGTCATTGTTTAGGAATAGTTTGAGTTTTTTATTGTTCATGTCAGACATTTCTGTGTACTTCACTTGTTGACGCAATGGAAATGGGTCTTTAAGTCTGTATGTGTGTATGTCTATAACTGAATGACACTGACATCCCCTGTTCCTCTCTCTCTCTGTCTCTGTCTCTCTCTCTGTCTCTGTACTTTCCCAGGTAGGGCAGTTCAGTGAATTTCTCCATGAATGTACGTCACAATGATGATGACAGACCAGATTCCACTGGACTTGGCTCCGCCCCCCCTCCTTAACGGGGAGGTCCCTCTCATGCCTCACATGGTTAATGGTGACGCAGCACAGCAGGTAAAACACACACGCACACGCACACACGCACACACACGCACACACATGCACGCGCTCTCTCTCTCTCTCTCTCACTCACACTCTCTCTCACTCACAGTCTCACACTCTCACACACACACACACACACACACACATACACAATCAGTTGTTTGCATTCAGTTATCTTGAACAGCTGTTACAGTAAAGGATTTGTCATACAGGGCCAAGAATAAACACAGATGCATACTTGCATCATTCAATCCTAGAGACTTTTATTTTTGATGGATCCCAGGCCTTAGTTTAAATTACACTAGAAAAGGATTCAGCTGCTGACTGACTGATCTTATCAGAAGCTTCAGAGCCAACTGGATCACCTTCAAAGTACAAAGCCCCACTCCGAGCTCTGCACAGAATAAGGGAAGTGATCAACGTAATTAAAAGCCTCACGGTTAATTGTTCTTGCTCTAATTCTGTTGTCACAGATACATTTTTACACCGTGTGCTTTTGGTAGATGAGAGCTGATGATGATGTTTATGTGTCCTCCCTGGTCTGTTCTCTCATACCCCAGAAGAAGCGTGCTGGGAGTCTTTTGGCTGCCACACATAACAGTTAGGGAGGGGTTTGGCTGTAACACACAGCAGTTAGGGAGTTCTTTTTATTGTAACACCCTGCAGTTTAAACTTGGTTCCCAGTGTGGAATCAAGGCTCTAGACCGATGATTATATAGATTTGACTCTGCCTGCATGTGTGTCCATGTTTGTGTGTATTTGTTTGTTTCTTTGTCTGTTTAACGCTTTGTGTTTCTTTTTCTGTTTCAGTGTCTGTGTGGGCACGCAAGTGTCGTGTGTTGAGTCTGAGTACATACCTCTGTGTTTGTGTCTGCTTGCTTGTCTATCAGCCTTCCTGTCTGTCTGTGTGTGGCTACCTGCCTACACCTGTTTATATGTGTTTATCTGTGTCTGTGTGTTCCTTTAGCACAAAGCAAAGAAAGATACATTGTTACGATGCAACATTATATCATCCTACAATATTGAATGTTTAAAGAAATGTGATATCCATTATGGAGAACATCCTACAAAGAGCCAATGTGCACCTGAAACTCAGTGGAATTGCTCATTGAGGGTTTCTTTCAAGTGTTCCCGGGATTTACTGTCTATATACTAAGTTAGTATATACATACAGCATTTGATATTAGAATTTGAACCCCCAAAAAGGTTGATTTGTTAGTATTCAAAAAGTTGTAACACTTTCCCCCCTAAGACATAATAAAGTGCAACATTTCCATTAGGAGTGTTAATGGCCGCTAAACAGAAATATTAAAAGAAATAATCATATTGCAGTGTTGTAGACAAGTGGAGTGAACTGCATGCCTGGATTGTTTTACTAATTTGCATAATTTAAAATGTCAGTGTGATTTTGAATTAAGGGTTTTAACAGAACTTGTTCCAGTTTCAGTTTGGCTGTCTGCAAACTGAAACAGCTCTTTAACTGCTGCCTGACAAAATGACAAAATAACAAAATAAAAAGCATAGCTAAAGAAGGTGTTGTTGTTGTTGTTGTTGTGAATGTCCATTCAGCCAATTCAGGTTTTTGCTCTTTATGTGACTTGACAAAACATACTTGTTTATACATACAATGAAGGCATCATCTAGGCACATTTTTATGGATTTTGCTTTAAAAATAATTTTGAGTTTTTTAATATGCTTTCAGTTCAGTCATTTGAACCAACATCTAGAAGTGCTTAAACTTAAAAACACCATTTTTGCAGATTTTATGGGTAAGAAACAGTCTGGCTGACTGGATCACTGCAGCCTCAGTGATGAATCAATTCTATCAAAACATAACCAATATGCTACATTACTATTTTACACGTACTATGATCTTTTCTTGTGTAGGTTTATACATAACACATATGTGCACACACACCAGCCACACCCACCCACATGGTCTAATATGGGGGTTTTCTCAGTCCTTGGGAAACATGGGTCGCCCTGTACTATGCTGGGGTTCCCATAGCAACAGCAGCCGCTGCAGCAGACAGAGCAGGAAATGTGTGTGTGTGTGTGTGTGTGTGTGTGTGTCTGAGGGAGAGGAGCAGGTTAGCTCTGAGATGGGAGAGCATGCAGACATTACAGAAGGAACGCAGGATATGAGGATTTTACAGCACACTTGTAGAGCATAGACAGGGCTGTGCTTGTGTGTGCATGCATGTGCGCGTGAATACGTGTGTGTGTAATGGAGGGTCACCTGTTTCATGTCTACAGCCATGTGTACACTCTCAACAATCTGTATGCGGAGAATATGACGGTAAGCACCCTTTCGGCATATTCAGCAGAAACACTTGGAAATCAAAACAGTGCCACATATATTGACTTCATTTGTGTGTGTCACCTGTCCATATGTTTAATTGTGATATATGCATCACTATGTAATATTTGTGTGTACTGGTTTTAATGGTTTTCTGCCAGCCAGTGTGGTTAAAAGAGAAAGGCTTTTCTCAAATCAGGGTGTGTGAGACAGCAGTATTGTTAGCTTATGTAACACCTCATTCAAATGTCTGTGAACTCTCTGTGTCTGCCCTACTCTGGGATCCGATGGTTATTGTGTGTTACGCCACCTCTGCAAGCCTGTTGGCTGCCCAGCAGAGAGTCTGTCCTGTTTAGTTACTGCTGAGGATGTATGCATGATTATGACATTATGTGTGGCAGCGTGGCATCTGATTTTCCTCAATAAATCTGATCTGTCATATCTAACTGTGTGATTTGTGTGTGTGTGTGTGTGTGTGTGTGTGTGTGTGTGTGTGTGTTTTTACAGGTGATCCTGGTGCAGGTGAACCCGGGGGAGACGTTCACCATCCGGGCAGAGGACGGCTCACTGCAATGCATCCAGGGTCGGTCCCATCATACATTATTATATTATCATATTAACATGTGGCCTGGTGTCACTTTGAGACTGAGTATTTCCCATCACCTTAATTATATGCTGGCTGCACATGCTGTACAAAAATAATTTTTGTTGGTTGGAAATGTCATTTAGTGATTTTGCAACATCTATCAAGCAGTTAAGCTTAACGTAGAATATGCTAGTTTTTCTTTAATGTACGGTGAAAACAAGGATTCTTGACAGTGTATTTGTATTGTAACTTTGACAGAGCACAATGGTGCATAGTGTTATTGTAGAGAAAATCCTTCATGACTTGGAAGCCAGACACACTTCAAAGCTTTGTTTAGGTGGAGAAACTACCAAATTATCCTTTTACTGACACCCATCATCATTACTGGGTCTGATTTCCAAAAACATAGCCTGAAAAAGGAATAGTTGAGGAACTGCATTATTCAACTGCATTATCATGCAGCAGTAATGCGACTTTTTAAAATCATAAATTATGATCACTGTGGTTGATTACCTATTTCAAGCAAGTTTCAAGTCTCTATACTAATGTGCCTTTCAAAAAATTGTGTGCTGTGTGGATGTAACATAAAATTCCAGAATACTCCTTAATTGTAGTATTTTAGGAATGCAGTCAATAATGTAGTAAAAAAGACTGGTTGAAAGCGCACAGTGACAGATTGGTGCAGAGTGGGCAGCCATTGTCTCACTCTCTGGTTGCATCTGATATCAGTACATGAAAAGACTGGAAATGTAAGCCACTTAGAGGCTCTTAAAGATGGAAGGAGGGCGCAATAACACGGGAATCCCCTAACTCTTGTGGAATTGCATCTCACTTTGATGATGTCACCAGCGTAAGCTACCTCTGAAACTTTGAAAGGGCGACCTTTGTTTTCTTCTCCAAACGCTCTCCTTGTGTCTGTCTCTTGCGTCTTCTCTCACTCTTTCTTTGCCCTTTGTGTGAAGGTTTTCTTTGAGTGAGAGCAGTATTGGCTCAGACACTGACTCCCCCCTGGAAAAAAAACTCACCACCACCCCATACTCTGGGTTGTAACTAATTACAGCCAGCCTCATTTTCTCCGCCCGCCGTGTAATTCAATTTTCTGAAATCAGAGGGATCGACCCAGGCAGACCTTAGAGGCACAGATAATGATAGATAGAAACAGTACATGATGGGATGGACGGATGCAAAAATGTGCGGATACAGAACTGTGTAGATATTAATCAGTTGTGAAAAGATGGATTGAAGAACGGATTGTTTACTATGTATGTTGAATAGATGAATGGGATACCAGACACTGATTTGCAAACATACCGTTATTGATGTAGTTGGAGTCTGGTGGTTGTCTGTTTATTTGTGTGGGTGCATGAGTGCACTTGCATGCAAATTTTAGCTTCAAATCTTCACAGACATTTGAAGGCACAGGGTGCTTTTTCGGTGCCATTTACTACAGTCGATGTTTGAACGCGCATATTATTAATGTGGAGGGCCATACACACACAAACTCTTGCTCTCTCTCTCTGTCTTGCTCCGGAGGAGGTCAATGGGTTTAATGAGAGGTGGAGTGTGGCTATGTGTTTTGAAGGCGAACTGACTTGCTTTTTAGACAGAGACTCTGTGTGATTACTGAGACCTCAGAGCTCTGGGTTTACGCATGCTTGTGTACTTGTGTGCCTGCAGAGTGTGTGTGTGACAGAGAGTGAGATTACAGAGCCCTCAGGGCACAACCAAGAACCAGCTTTTATATAAAGTAACTTCTGTTTAGCTGCTGCACTGTGGTGCATGCATGCAGACATGCATACATGTACACACACAGACCCAGATGCTCTGCCAAGGCAGAACCAGTCTGGAGACGTCAACACACAAGCCAAAAGAGATTCTTTCATATGAACCTTTAGCCTTCCTTCGCCCTTTGCTCACTTCTCTCTCTCCCTCTTTAACTCCTTTTGACTTCATTTTCTCCCACCTTCCTCCTCTTTCCTTCTTTTCCTCTCCCCCTCGTTTTTTCTGCCTCTACCTTAAAGCAAACCTGGAGAAGCAAAGAGAATTGTATTTGTTGGAGTGATGTTAAACACTGCTCATTAGCCACACCACCGCTAAATGCTACTGGCTGAATTGTGCTTTTTTATTTGGATGGAAGGTTTACATAGAATTTTATCAGGCCACATAAAAATAATTTAGAATTGCACTCTGCACAATTAAATAATTCATGTTTGTTCTGAAATATAGAATGGTTTTCAGTTATTTTCAGTAGTGTGGGTTGTTTCTTTGTGCTACTTTTGTAGCAGTGAATAACTGTATCTGAATCTAAAATCCATTCTTGTTTCAGTCTGCTAATTAGCAGGTACTGTGTGTCTACATGTCTCCATCCCGTTTAAACAGACTGACCTCTCTGTGCTCCGGGGGTCAGCTTCAGCTGACCCCAACACCCCCGTTGCCAGTCTATCTCTCACCGTCTCGCCATGTTGCTCTCATGTATACACTCTTCTCCCTCCTTTCCCCTCCCCCCTCCCTTTCCCTCTCCCTCTCCCTCCCCCCACTAAGACCATTCCCCTGAGCTTTCCCACACTCACATCAAAGGACAAGAATCTAGAGGGTGTGTTAGAGCACCCTGCTATGGAATGTGAGTGTGTTAATATGTGTGTGTGTGTGGTGTGTGTGTGTGTGTGCATGTGTGTCTATGCGTGTTTTACAAGGCTGTGTTGGTTTACTGTGTTGTTTGCTCTTTGTTGGACTTTTATGAGGGATGATGAGGCCAGGGGGTGAAGAGCAGGAAGCTGTGCTTGCCAGAGAGGATGTGACATCATGAGGCATGGGTGGCAGCAGCCACATGTCCCCTGTGGAGTGCTTGTACTTTGTGGCCTTGGTAGAGATTAAGGATAGTCAACAGTGTGGTTTGATTTTTATAATATACTGTATAATACAACCTCTGAAATCCTTACTGGATGCCCTCATCAACATCTCAATAAAGTTGTATAGAGATATAATATATGCTGCATTTGCCTTGACTAATCATTTCGCCACCAAAAACTTTATTTTGCATGTAGATAATGTTGGCAGGTAACCAGCTATGCAGTGGCTTTGTGATAAACAAATCTTGTTTGCGCAGAAACCTTTGTATCAACTGGACTGGAGTTCTTCCAATGTTATTTAATATCTCCACGCTCCTGAAATCCTTCAGGCCCGCTGTCATTAAGGACGTTCCACTTACCTTATTTCTTAGATGGGGGGTACACAAGAGTACCTTAGGTAGAAGTCTTTTGTCAGATAGATACTCCCAATTGAAAATGTGTTAGTAATTGGATGCTGCATTGAAACCACATCCCCACAACACTTCAGTTTCATTAAATTACTGAGGTGGATTGACAAATATTGTCAACATCTCCGATTAAATATTATTTCAGTTTTTTTTTAGATTGTATTAGTTTATTCTTCACCAAAAATAAAATTGGACATGTGCTGATTATTGGTTTTCTTTTATTGTATTTACAGAACCAGCTTGTATGTGCAAAGTACATTATTGTTGCTCTTGTCAAAGTAATTATCTATTGGTATAATTTCCATCCTGTGATAGTGCAGCAATCAATCACTGTGTATCAGCTAAAAGTGACTTGAGTTGAATTTGGGCTGTTTTAATTTTCTACGAAATGGCTAGAAAGAGGCATCATCATATTCTGGGATTGTTAAATGATGATTTTATAAATCAATAAACAAATTGATAAATTCAAATGAAAATCATCCACAAGCAGCGTCTGATCAGTAATAATCAATTAAGATGATTTGTGTTTATTCGATTCCCACCTTATTGCACGTATTCCCCGTTTCTTCTATGGGAGGAACTAAGCGATTAAGGGAAATGAGGACATGATGAAGGGAACTGAGAAGTACCCTGTGTTTTTCTCCTCTCCTAAGGGATAAGCATTTCTGTCCATTTCTCTCAGCCTCCATCTCTTTATCACTAAGCCTCTCTGTCCCTTTTTCGTCTCACTTGGTTTGTCTCAGTTTCGCCCTACGTCGGTGTTCGTCTCAGTTGGATGGATGAGGCTGATATCCCTCTTGCCGGTTTTACCGCATCACTACACAAGCACACTTTGGTTCTCTTTCTCCAGCTTTCTGCCGGAGTGTGCACTTCCACGCTCTGAGCCCTTTGATGTAAATGGAAATAGCTGGTTGAGAGAAATATGTTGGAAAGTCTCGCGGTCTGTGTTTACACCAAGCCAGATGGCTCTAAACAAGCTGGGGGAGAAGACTCAAATACACTTTTCTCTGAAGGGCTTAATTTAGAGTACTGTTCCGGACAGTCCCGTTGCTGTTTGTAACCAGAGGTGGTTGTTTTGGGAACTTTTCAAACCTGATTTTAGTCTCACCCATATGGAACAGTGTGACAATCAAATGGTGCAATTAGAGGACTTAGGTTGGCTGATTTTGTCTATATTCCTGTTGACCTGTCATGTGAAAGGATTTACAGTATGTGTATTGAAATGTTTTACGTTTGAGTTATTGATCCTCTATTTTGTAAAAATAAGAGAAAGTATTAGGCTATATTCTTTGTCCCAAATGTACAACAAAAAGTGTGTGCAAAATGTGAGTACTTGTGTATGGATATGTGTCTTTCTGTTTGTGTGTCTTGTGTGTAGACGAATGAGTATGTTGTTATTGTTATGGCACTTGGTTTTAGCCACAGGCATAATGAATCCCATAATAGGGTTGGGCGATGTTTACAAAATTTCCATCGGACGACGTCTGCAATGAAACATCGGGATGGACAATGTCATCTGGTGCGCGGGCGCGCGCACGGGAGGCAACATGTGCACGTGTTCTCGCACAAACTTCACTCGGTAAAAGAAATTGGTAGACTATTAACTTACATTACATGTCGCATTTACAATCACGGTGCCAGCTCAACGTTGTGATGTCTGCCAGCCATTGCCGATGGATGATGGCATCGTTTATCGGCCCAACCTTATCCCATAACGATTTAATGTTTATTGCATATTTATGCAGTGCTTTAAATGGTCAGTGTTTGTGTCTTAAGTTTCCTTTCCAGACATGATTTAAGTTCACCTTTACACCGTAAATGTTACATTCAGACTGGTTTATCTTGATGCTGTCCTATGAAAACAATGTATGTCCAAAATGACACCTTGTCATGAGCTGAGAAAAAAAACCGAGGTGACTTTTCTTATGAATTGGCTCTATATAAATAAAACTAAATTAAATTGAATTGAATTGAAAAACAGGCCCATTTTCAGATATTCCAATTGACTTTTAAATGTTTTATGTAGCATAAGAAGCTGGAGAATTTTCTCAACCCATAAAGGAATACTTTGTCAAATTAACCAAATTTGGAGATACTTGGGTTTCATGGACAATATCATACTTATATCATAATTCCCAGTTACTACAAGCAACAAGGTGTAAGGCACAAGGTAGATTTATTTGTCACATTACAATGAGTTGTAAAGTGAAATTGGGTTTGAAACTCCCTTCTGCTACGTAGCAGATAATATACCATAATACAAAAGCAATTATAAAAATGCTACAGAGAAATAAACTATATTCAGTGGAACAGTGCTGAGGATGAATTTGAGTTTAAATGTCTTATAGCTGGGGGGAAAAAAGCTGCTCTGCAGTCTGGTGGTGTGGCAGCAGAAACTCTGTTCACAGAAGGCAGCAGGGTGAACACGCTGTGGCTGGGTGGGTACTGTCCTTTTAGTATGCTTTTGCTCTGTGTATGCACCTCACCTCTCCAATATCACTGATGCTTGGGAGATGGGTACCAATGATCCTCTGAGCAGTTTTAATCACCCGCTGCAGAGCCCTCTGGTCCTGGGCCGTGCACATCCCATGCCAGTTAGTGATGTTTTCAGGGATGCAAGCCAGGGTGGTGAGACACTTGGTGGTTCATATATTAGAGATATCCTCTGTGTGTGTATTGTGTGTTTAGGTGCATGCATCCATCTGAATGTATTTGTACGGATGTAGTTTTAACTTGACAGCCAGTCAGACTTTTTGGAGAGGATTTTCCTATAAGTATTTATAACCTGAGGCCAACTGTTTTCTGGAGGCGTGTTTAGTGCGAGTGTGTGTCTTAATTTTATGTAATGGCCTACTGAATTTGGGAAACTGGTCACCATGGGAACGGACTTTCACTCCAGGTGGTGTGTAATGGAATGCGGTCCCTCTGGGCACAGTTTGTGTGTTTGCATGTGTGTATGTGTTTGTGTATTGCGTACCTGTCTTTTTCTTTTTCCAGTATTTTCCACTCAGATGTACTTTGTAAGAAACAAAAGGACAGAGAGGATTGCTTTGGTTCATTTGGCATGGTAGTTAAGAGCTTGACTTTGGTGCGTGTATGTGTGTGAGGCAGAGAGAGAGAGTTGAATGTTGTTATATGCCCTGCCCCGTGCTCACTTATAAACTCAATGCCCTCACACAGTAGGGCATGAGGAGGCAGACGGAGGAAGGGAGGGAGGAAGAAATGGAGTGGAAATAAAATGATAGAATGAAGGAAGGTAAATAAAGGGGGAGAGACGTAAAGGAAAAAATGGAATGAGAGAATTAGACGCTACATGTCTGGTCGTGTCTGCTGCTGTGCATTCCACGTAAGACCACTTCCTCTATGCGATGACCCCAGCCACCCCTGTACTGCTGACTTGGTTTGGTCTGCCATCTCCAGAGAAGGCTATATTTGCTGTTGGGACTGTCCCACTAAGGACAACATGGGGGTGAGAGAGGTTTTCGGGTGGTGGGGAGCGGGCAAAACTCTGAATACTATGTCTGTCTTCGTATGTAAGACTGTGTAAAAGTGGATGTATGTGTCAACAGCAGCTGTGAAGAGGAGAGTGCTTGCAGAATTTTCCAGAGAGAGAAAGAAATGGAGCTTTTCCAGGGATGAAATTCTTGGCTCCCTTGAAACTCAGGGTACAGCTGGAGCATTTCTCCCTCCTCCGTCCTCATTCCCTATTCCTTTCCCTCTGGTTCCGACCTCCTTCATGTCTTTCCTTTCTTCCTTGTCTCTAATTCTTTCTGTGTGCCTATCTTGTAGTATTTTAAAAAAAAAATTATTTCAGTCTATTTCGTCATAACTGAAGTTTTGGTGATTTGTGTGCTGTTTTTTAGAATGAAATTAAACTTCATCATAACACTCAAGGGTCCTTTAAAAATGTTGAATCCTCTCCACATGTAGCTCATGCTGCTTTTCGGATTAGATTCAATTAGACTGGATGGATCACACCAGGCTGTTGTAGCTGCAAGTGGTGATGGGATACATAAAAGACAAGTAGGATTTAAAAAGGAATAAAGCAAGTGTGCCCTGGTTCCTGCACAGCTGCAAAGACTACACATGTGATTGTTTACATCATGAGTGTTTACATTTTGCAGGGAAGCCCCTCTTTTTTTTCCCCTTTTGCTCTGATCTGATTGGATTGGGGGAAGTGTGTGTCACTCAGTGGGAGGGCCCAACCATGGAGGTTGAGGAATTATTGGAGGAGCTGGTAGAGAAACATGTTTGATATTGGTCTACAAAGAAGTTAGTTTGACTTCCTTGTTTATCTCCCTCTAAAGTATACACACAATCCTTACAATATCTACTCTTCCTTGCTTGTCTGATCACCCTGCAGCAATGGGACGTGCACACTCATGCGCACACTCTTGTAAAGACATACACACAAACAGTGGAATTCAGAGTCGGGGAGTGGGGGAAAGTCCCTGCTAATCTAGGACTTCCAGTCTTGCCTTCTTTCTTTCCACATTCACACGACTTCTCTTCTCTTCCTCTCTTTCTCCCTACACTCACTTTCTCTGCTCTTTGTGGTGGACACAAACTCAGTGCTGTTCAGACTGTGACTCATACAACAGGAATGCCCCACATTAACATGTAGAGAGATAAAAGGAGGAAAGTGAGGGGAGGACATGAGAGGAGAAGAGAGGGAGAGGAGTTCAACTGGGTACAAACAAAGCGAGTTGTGCACAGAATGGAAAAAATCAGTAAAAGCATTACTTTTTCTACAGTTTGAGAAGGTGTTTCTTGAGGCTTCAAGAGAGTGCAAGAAAGAAGTGATGATTATTAGGTTCTGGGTTTGTTTACACACCAACAGCTGTTGCACTTCTTTGCTCTCTCTTTTTCTCTCACTCGCTCTGTCCTTCTAGACATGTAGAGTTGATTAACGGATGGATACAGTGAGTCATCAGTGTCTGGATTGTGTGTATTTACGTGTGCACGTGCATGCTTGCACATGTATGTCAGGGGTCTGCGAGGTGTCGGCATGCATGCGCGCGTGCACGAGTGGAACGAGTGATAAGTGGAGTATGTTGCTCCACTCCATGCAGTGTGTGTTGCATGGTTACCAGTCCCAAAACAATTATATCTGCAAGCCCGAGAATAGCCATGGGATAATTCTGGAAAAGAGCTAACTAGTGGTGTGTTTGCGCGTGTTTGCGCGTGTGTGTGTGTGCGCGTGTGCGTGTGTGCAGAGTTGTTGTGTCTGAATCTGTAACTGTATTATCTGTCTGTTTGTGTCCTATTATTTGTATTATGTTGTTTGTGCCAAGGTGACTGTGATTTCTGTCAGTGTAAACTATTCGAATGTCAGTGTGTTTCACATGTCAAGTGTGTATGAACAACTGTGTGTGTCTCTGTGTCCATGTCAGCGTGACATCTTGAACAGTTTATGCCCAGGTGTTAATCTGCTCTGCTGTTTTGAAATTTGCTAGTCTTGGTGTATGTGGGCCACGTACATCTGTCTCTATGTGATTGTGTGTGTGTGTGTATGTCTGCGAAGGTGTGTGCGTTTGTGCAAGTTAAGATCTTGAGAACAAAGCATGGCTCGGCTCAGTGTCCCTCCAGACATTACGTTGCTCTCCTCTGGAGCAGACCCAGCAGCAGAAGTAGGTCGGCTGACAGCACCCCTCCTTTAGGTGGGGGGAGGAGGACCAGAGAGAGATTTGGGCTGGGTGGAGGTATGGGCTGGCACCCAGGCATGCTAGACGTTAAACAGATCTAGGCTTGACTACGTAAGGACTGTTTACACAGTGATCAGGAGAGGATAAGATGTAGCTGTTAACATAATATTCTACGAAATATAACGTTTTGATTATTTTTTCCTAAATAATAAAATCTAGGGGACGTAGTCATTTAGAGGAAGAAAACGATTTGTAGAATCCATTCTCACCAAAAGAGAAACCTCTTGAGAAGATTATCGATCCCTTAGGATCTTTCAATAATTTTATAACCTTTGGTGTTGTGTGTCTTCGTAATCATGATCCTAATGTGTTATGGTTTTTTTTCTAGAAAATTAGTGAATCATATTTGGGAACACAACTCTCCATTTGGGATTAAATCATTTTAAAAATTCACAAAAAAAAGAAACGAGGAGTTTTTGATTTATAATAACTTGCACATGTTTTTCACTGCTTTGGGGCTATTGAGTGTTAAACACTTAAAGCGCTGCTGCTGTCTTGGCCAGTTCTCCCTTGTAAAAAAAAAAAAACAACCCAAAACATACTTGAGCTCATTGAGTCTAACCTGGATAAATAAAGCTTAGTTAGAATAAATTTAAGTTTAAAGTTTAAAAGATTCCAAAGTTTCTCAAAGTTTTGAGGAACACCTGGAGACCATTGCAGACCTGGAGAGACTTGCTGCTCCATATTGGAGGAAACATGTTTGACTTGGAATATAAATCAAGCACCACACAAGTACTTCAAATATTTTAAAACCTATTTAGATTTATGACTTTCTTTCCCCAAACATGTGTCCACCAACATAAAATGACACCTGTTGTTTTGAAATGATGGATACCACAGAAATATAATAATGTTACTGGAAACTTTAAACTTTAGTTGACAAAATGTCACTTTTATTGACTGGATGTCAAGACAGCAGAGAAGCTGAAGGAGCAGAAGGAGGTTACAGTAGAATTGGAATCCCCTCACCAGCCAGGGACGAGGATCACAACCACTGCTACTACCTCTGGGCAAACAACCAGAGATGGAACGGAAGACTTTAAGTGCACAAGTCTGGCAGTTCTGTTTGGCAGCAAACCTCTCTACCATCATTTGGCTTGGAAGGACGATTTTGCACAAGCAAGGGTGGAAAGTTGTCTCCACTGTTGTTTCAAAAAGCTTAATACTTTTGTTTTTCATAATCTATATGGAGGAGAGCATGCTTAATTTAATGAGCCCAAGCCAGTGGGCTAGTAAAATACAACACTGGTTTTACAAGCCCCGAAGCGATTGTTTCTTTTTAAGCTCTTTAAAATGCTGATGTCAGATGTTGATGAAGTCATCATGGCATTGATAGTTTCATCAGCTGGCGTAAGACACTGTTATGCAGCTTTGAGCTTGGACAATAAAAGTCGAGGGGCTCACTCGTCCTGAGGAATGTGCTTACACATACCTGCGCGCGCACGCACACACACACACACACACACACACACACACACACTGTGCACATACAGTAAGACCCAGTGTTCCGACGTAGAAACTTTCCAGCTTATGATTTACATTCCACAGCAAATCTGCAGCCGGCTCAAATTACAGACTTGCACAGAACACAGAGTCAGGATCAGAAGTGGGTTTCTTTATGCACATGTGTATTGATGTTTGTTACATACATATCAGCACATCAGCTGTTTGTGCATTTGTGCATGTCTGTGTATGCATGTGCTAGTTTTTGCGTCACTTAGCGGAGTGTTAGTGTTGTTACTGAGGGCAGGGCAGCGCAGGAAGTCCTGACTTCCTCCTCCATCACTGAGCCTCACCCTGCCCACGACAAAGATGTCCGCCGGACTTGACTCACCGGAGATGGACTGAAGGGCTCTTCAGTGTGTGTGTTTGTGTATGTGTGTGTGTCTGTGTATGTGCATGTAGCATCACATGCTTCACACCAATTCGGGATGTGTATATACAGCACACTGGGCTATTTTAAAGTTGTCTCCCACATTTCCTGCAACAGCAGGCAATCCCCCCCTCCATCTCTCTTTTTTATCTCCTCTCTCTTCCACTCTTTCTCTTTTTCACTACATTTGCCATCATGCTCTATTTTGTCTTTATCTTTCTGTGTCTCCTTTTCTTTCCCAGAGCTTCTAGTAGCCATATCAGTTGACTAAAAGATCTATGGGGGTTTGTTTTATATTTATATCTTAGATATGACAATAGACCATACTCTACAGTGTGTGTGTGGTTGTGTGTATCTGTGTGTGTGTGTGTGTGTGTATATATTGGCCAAGCAGTAGAGGAAGCTGTCGTGGGAGTGTCTTGCTCTTGGAGCTCCAAGGACAGATAACATTACCCTGCTGATGCTTACATAACTTCCAGGCAATGCCACATCACAACTGACCCAGACACACACGCGCACACACGCGCTCACACGCGCACACACACACACACACGCACGCGCGCACACGCACAGATGCAGACACAAACACATACAAAATACCCATCTAGACCAGACAGCTGTCTCCATGGGGCTCTGATAGGTTATACAAAGATTGTGTGTGTCACTGTGTGTGTGTGTGTGTTGTAGATTAAAGGTAAATGCTTTTATTAAGTCTGTCTATTTTGTAATGCCATGTTTTTTTTGTTGGTGTGTTTTTGGAAAATCCATCAGATTCTAGTTGTTTTGTATGTAGGTCAGCTCACAAACAGGCTCCTTTGGTCTGATATCAATACACACAAACCGCACACACACACGCTTTCCCAAGAGGGTCTGTGTTTCCTTTCAATGTGGTAACCACATGTGCAGATCTGAATTGAAGGGGAAGAGAGAAAGTGTTTCACTTTTTTCTAAACCTGAATACTGCTTCAATCTGATGGACTGAACACAAACGTATAAGCACAGTTGGTCCTCAATAATCACACTGACTGTCAGCACTGTTGATCGATAGATGGGTATGTTTATGCAGTGTGCATTATTACGGATGTAAGTAATTGGCGTGTATGAGACCAGAACTCTTTCTGTGTTTGTGTGTGTATTGTGCTTTGGGGGCCCAGTCGCAGCTGTCTTTGACAGCTGCATCATGGGAAACATCTGATGAAATGTTGCATCATCTCTCTCTGTGTATGTGTGTGAATCTATATACAGGCATCTGGACAAAATCACAAGTTTGTGTTTCTTTTATTTTTTTTGTGTGTGTGTGTGTGTGTGTTTAGCATGACGATGCGGTTCTCTTTTTCTTTGACATTAAACTTGGGTTCATTGTTGCCCTTCCCACCTTTCCCACAAAATGTTTTTTCCATTGGATTTTTGTGTTTTTGGTTTTGACTTGTTGACTTGTTGGCTCTTTCTCCTCATGTCTACATTGTTTTCACATTCAACACCTGTCCGTCTTTCTCTCTGGTCTTCCCCCTGTGTGTCATGGTTGTGCTTTGTCTATCTTTGTTATAGTAGTTTGTCATCATGCCTGTGGTCTTCTTGGTTGCTCAAGACAGCAGCTCTCAAACAAATATGTGCACATGTCACTGACCCCAAAATGAATGCACATCTGACCGCAGACCATAAGACCTTTTATTTCAGTGTTCCTTGCAATGGGGATGCTAAGACATAGATGTAGTATTGAACAACCTAAACACGTGTGCTGTTACTAAACAGATAAAAGAAGTGAGAGTGAAACTGGTGATTGCAATCATCTTCAACACTGTACATTGTAGTGAATTTAAGGTGATAAATGCTGTGATACATATATTTTTAATTTGTACATATAGAAAATAAACACTGATTAATGCGCAGGAAATCTGTTCCTCTTGCACAAACAGAGCTAAAGTTAATGATAATCATTCATAAATTATTATGCATTCACTGTTAAATATCACAAGAATATTTTTCTGGTATCTGGATAGCACAGTGTGTTGCACTATTATGTTTTTACATCCAAAATAACTCTTGAAATGTGTAAAACAAAACCTTTAATAACTCATTTTGTTTTTATTTCAATTTGTTAGTTGTCATTCAGCAGATATGATATAATTGAAAGCCAGTTCATGATAATATTAAATGATCACCCTGCCCAAACTCCTATCCTTTGTTTGTGTGTTTTTTTTGAGGAATGCATTCAGTGTATGGGAGGATACGAGCCGTAGGTGACAGTTTGAGACTAGAGACATCAGGGCTTATGGCAGTGGTTCTCAAAGTAGGGTATAACAGAATGTACGGTTATTGTGGTAATGGTTTTCACGCACTTTCTCTAATAAATAAATCATCTAAAAACAAAAATCCTATTAGATTGGGATTGGGGACCCTGGGACAAACTCTTACAGGGGTACGTGGTCTAATTTGTATCCAATTAGGGGTCTTTGATGTGAAGAAGTTTGAGAACCACTGGTTTATGGGATATGTAGTCCTACTGTAATTATGATAAATACTGACCTGCTAATAATCTTGACTACAGTCTCATTTTTTTGCGTACCAAGTTATCAACTTTAAATAGGACTATAAAATGAACTATTCCTCATTTGGCCAAGTACCGCCTAGATGTGTCTCACGCGAATGCCCCTGTTGCTCAGGTAACGCAGTGATGTCACATGCAGGATATGACCTCATAACTGATCTCTGACCTGAGCTCTCCGGCACTCGGAAGCGGAAGAAGCAACAGATGGAAAATGGGGGCGGGCAAAGGGGAGAGGAGTGTGTTAGCTTCGTTGTCTGGGATTCCAGCAGGATTAGGCAGAGGAAGTCGGGACTCTGTTTGCGGTGCTTAAAGGGCAAAGCTGGAGGCAAGACTAGAAAATGACGTTACTACAATGTGGGTCATGGAACACACTCACTTTTACGTGCATGTGGACACACACACGGATACAATACCAACCACTCACATACACACGTTCAACTGTTTGATTATCCTGAGCTTTTCTAAATGGCCAACAGTCTAATACTATACAGCTGTGTGTGTGTGTGTGTGTGTGTGTGTGTGTGTGTCTGTGATGGGTAGCAGGACAAAGAGTGTCTTGTATTTTGGGGAGGCGTTGGGGGGTAGTTGGGGCTGCTAGGTCCAGTCTTGGGGGCCAAGGATAGGAATATTCACTGTGTGTGTGTGTGTGTGTGAGCAGAGGAATTCTGCTGTTTGCTGAGTGAAGAGCACAGAGGCAGCAGAGACTGTCCAAACACACGTCTGTTTGTCAAGAGAGTGTGTGTGTGTGTATATATATATGTGTGTGTGTGTGTGTGTGTGTGTGTGTGTGTGTGTGTGTGTCTGAGAGAGGGCGAGTGAGACACAGAGAGAAAGTGTATTTGGGACCTTGTGTGAGCAAGAGGGAAAGTGTGCTATGAGCATTGATGGAAATAGGTCTAGAGAAGCTCTTTGTTTGTTTGTGTGTGTGTGTGTGTGTGTGTGTTCTCCCCATGCTGTGACCTTTCACTCAATGAAGACTTTCATATCCACTCCTAGTCTCCATGGTAGGGAGGCAGACAGGACTGAAAGAGGTCTGTCTCTTCATACCTGTGACCTACTCGCCATGCACACACTAGCATACACTGCAGGCTTTGCTGAGGTTGTGTTTGAGCATGCTTAGACGTGAGTGTGTGTTTACTGTACTGTTACCTGTTTGTTTGGCTGATGAGAGGTCAGGAAGGTGGGTGAGAGATGGAGGGGTGGAAGGAAAGAGGGAATGATTTATGGAGAGCGAAGGAAAGAGGGGAGAAGAAAGAGGCGAGAAAATAAGGGAGAGAATGACTGAGGGAAATAAGAAAGAACTAAGTCAGAAGGGGAGGAAAGGATGAAGTGAGTAATATTTGATTTAAAAGGAGGGAGTGAAGGATGTGAGTAATAGGTGAAGGTAGCGAAAGAGGGAGGATCATGCAGGAGGCATTCCTGAAAATGGGGTGGAGGGGTGGAGGAGGAGGGTAAAGGAGAGGAAAAAGATTGAAAGAAAATGCAGGATGAAGTGAGTAAGAGGGAGGTTATAGAGAGTGATAGAGGGAAGAATAGTGAGACACAAGAGGGGTCACAGAGGGAAATCTGTTGAAGAAAGGCAGACATGATGAAAGGGAGGAAGGGTGGAAGGAGAAAAGAGCAAAGGAGGGATGAAAACAGGAGCTAAAGGGTCAGTTCACCTAAACTACGAAAGGGAAAAAAAAATTTTTTCTCAATTATTCCTCTAGAGGTATGTAATAAAATAGTAAAATATTAATAACTGGGTGAAATCACCCTTTAAAGGAGACCAGGTTTAAAATATTCAACTGAAACTTGACATGTGTAAACATGGACAGAAACTATTAGTATCATACATGTGGGACCTCTGTGTCTATGTGTGTGTGCAGCGTGATTTATTCTGAGGCCAGGTCTGCCTCCAGCTGTCCCACTGGGGTCTGAATGACTTTACCAGCCGCAGATCTCCATCTCAGAAAGATGGAGGAAGAGAGAGATGGAGATTTGGCGGGGGGTGGGGGGGTGTAGCTAGTGGAAAAGTCAACATAATCTTCTGCTAGTTCCATTAGATTTTCTCTTTTAGTGAGCGGTCATGGTACACCCATGTGTTGTACATCTATCCATCATGACGCTACTGTTGAGTGCAGACATCATCATCTCCAAAAGCTTCAAGTCTGTTTGAAGTCATTTACAGTTATGTTTGTATACTTTTTTGTGTCATGCCGGAAGATTTTATGGGAAAAAGTCTTCCAATTGGTCGATTACTTTCAGGACACTGATCTTGGATAATTTTTTCATTCAATACATTGATAGTTTACTTTACAGTAATACAACCTATATAATACAAACCTTAAGTTGAACCTTTTAATGTAAACAGGCTGATCCATTTGAATAAGGTGCATTTTAACATAAAGTGTAATCTGTGTCACACTTTACACTGGCTTGCCCTTCAGTGTGTGTGGCTGTGTTTGTGTCCCTGTTGATTGTCGAATGTAAATGAGAATTTACTTTAGCATGAGCTGCCTGGTTAAATAAATAATTCTTCTCCCATGCAGGTCCTGCTGAGGTTCCCATGATGTCCCCAAATGGGTCAATCCCCCCCATCCACGTACCCCCAGGATACATCTCACAGGTTAGTTTGTGTTTAGATGTGTTTTTCCTCAGTCTGATACTCTCAGACATGTTTTTATTTTAATGTTCTTCATGTGTTTGTGTGGGAGAGTTTCAGTCAAAATAACAGTTAGGCACAGAGGGAGACCACAGAGTGTGGGACTGCATTTAATTAGCTAGTGGTTTCTTTTCTGAAAAAAAGGCTTCTTACAAAATCACGTGATCTTATATTGACTCTTAAAATCATATTTTTCTTAGTAACAAGCAAGTTCAACATTTAAAAACTTTTCCAAAATTTGATTTGTTTCCAAGGCAAATATATTATTTAATTAGGTGCCAGTTCACTGGTGCTAGTTGAGCAGCCAACTTTGGTTCAACATACTGAAGCTTGTTTCTGGAAAATTCATGAAATGCTGTAAGGAAAATTAAATGAAAGTTATGTATTTACAGCCAAAAAATGTCAAGTTACACATTTCTGTGGAGGACTCGCTGATAGACTTAAAACTTTTTTGTTGAACAACTGTCAGACGTGGGTCAAGTGGTTATCATTAAACAACGGCAAGCATTAATATGGTGGATATAAGAGTATTTGTGGAGATCTTGTGCATATCAAACCACAAAGACAGCACCAAGCATTACACTTATCCTGGCTGTTGTAGTTTAGAAAGAATAGTACCCAAGGCAGCCTCCTCCACCAACAGAGTACTGAGCAGGAATGTGCTGAATTTCGGGTGTCAGGAGGCATTTGTTTTTCTGAGTCTCTTGTATGCGTGTGTGTGTTCTTTATCAGATGTCCTCACAAAAACAGAAAGATGAGAAAAATCTCCCAAAGTGAGGATTTTATCTGTTTGCTTTTTAAAATATGTTGAAGTTTGACATTCTGAATTGGGTAAAAGTTGGGTTTGGCATGTTAGTGATGTGGAGGGGTTAAAGGTTAATGAATCAACATGATTTAATGGTCTGTCCTCACAAGAATAGCGTTAAAAATACATGTGCATGTGGTGGGATTGTGTTCATATGCCAATGGAAGTTGGGCCATTGGCTCACAGTGGGTGTTTGTGTTTGCATGTGTGTGGGTGTGTGTGTTAGTAGGAACGGGGCCAAGTGTGAGCGGGAAACACTGTCACTCTTACATAAACAAGCCTGATAGGGGAGACAGGCAATGGTTGGGTAAGTTTTTGTAGGGTTAGCGGTGGAAGAAGGGATGGATAGAGAAAGAGCACTGTGGTGGTGAAAAGTAGCGCACTGACAGATGGATTTTGTGTATGTGTGGATGTGTGTGCGTTTCCTCAGTGGTTCTTGCTAATGGCTGCATTGTGATGGTTTGTGTGTGTGTGTGTGTGCGCGCGCACATGTGCATGCATATTTGTAGGTCCCTTCCAGTTTGAATTATCTGGAGTGTGTGTGTGTGTGTGTCTCCTTGCCAGTAACTGCTGCGTGGGCATGTAGTTCGGATCCACATGTACTCTAGCAGGGACTTTGCCCTTGCTTTCCTATCAACACTCTGTTTTTCTCCTCTGCAGTAGAGGAGGGGATGGGGGGCAGATAGGGGGCCTCCTCTTCTTCTTCTCCCCCTCTCTGTTTTTCTCAATCGGATTAGTTCTGTTACCTTCTTCGTCCCCTCCTGACCGTCTTTAATACTCTCTTCTTTCTTTCTGTCTGTCGTATTCTGGTGCTGAGTCTGTGGCCTCTCAGTGTGTGTGTGTATTTTAGGGTTGTGTTATTTGGTGTGTGTTATGTGGCACTGTGTGTGTGTGTTGTTATTGTTGTTAGGGACCAGCAGATGACTTCCCCTCTCAGCAGGGAGTGTGTGTTTGCTCTCTGCTTGGAATGCAGGCCTGTGAAAGTGTCTGAATAGTTGGAATGTGCGTGTGTGTGTGTGCGTGTGTGTGTGTGTCCTAGGCCATGAATGTGAAAGAGAATACATGTATGGAATCTATGTGAAGCTTTTGTAAGCATTTCTTTGAAACTTGTTGAAATCAGCATGCCATCTGATGACAACATTGTGGTGCTTGTTTTCCCCACTTAAAGGTCCAAAGCAGCACAGTGTCTCAGTTGTTAAATAAATGATGAGATCCATTCCTTTATTAGATATTCACCATTTGACAGACAGGGCACCTGCTCTTAACAAAATGATTGACAGCAAAATTTTGTAAGAGCAGGTGCTCTGGGACCTTAGAATTATATAAAAAAATAAAAATTATATAAATAGCCTTAAAATAGACATAAGGAATATATATTTTAGAGGACTAGTTTGACAATTTGGATAATTTGCTTATTCGCTTTCTTGCCAACTGTTAGGCAAGGAAATTTTGTACCACTCTCATTTCTGTTTGGTAAAAATGAAGCTACCGTCAGCATCTCAGTTAGCTTAGTTTAGCACAAAAAGTGGAAACAAATATCACAAACTTGCAGCAAAAAGTTACTTTTCCCAGCAAAAAAAAAATAGTGCGCCACATGTAAAACTGTAAATTGTCATTTTTTTCACTTTGGTTCTTGCGCAGATAAAACAACCTGAAAGTTACCTCTGGACAGAGACAGGCTGTTTCACCCCTTTTCCCAATCTTTATGCTAAATTAAGCTATCCCGGCTGCTGGCTCTAGCTTCATATTTACAGAAATGAGAGTGGTGTTGATCTTCTCATCTATCTATTTCAAAAGGGTATTTCCCAAAATAATGAACTGTTCCTTTAAGCTCCAGAGGCACTTTATGTATGGCCTAAATCGTATGTTGAAACAACAAAGGGAGTTGATCCTCTGTAAGTGATAAACTGCACATTGTCCTCTTGACTCAGATTAAGTTTTGATGTCATGTGCCAAATGCCATATTAAAATTTAATAATAAAATACAAACTGATTACACTTTGAGCAAGTACTATCCAGGGAGATCTCCACTTGACAATGTATAAAGCAATCAGAGACTGTGCGGTTTACTAACCTCACATGATTTGTGGGAACTAACGTCTACATTTCTCATACACTCACAGCTGTCAAACATTTCCAAGTATACCATTAACTGTGAAATTCCAGAAACACATATTAAGTCTCTTAAACTCCCTTTCTCTTCTATGTGTATCCCACAGGTGCTGGAGGATAACACAGGAGTCCGCCGAGTGGTGGTGACCCCCCAGTCTCCAGAATGCTACCCGCCCTCCTACTCTCCGGCCCTCTCCCCCACACATCACCTGCCCCCCTACCTGGCTCACCCTCACTTCATCCCCAACTCTCACTCTTTCTACCCCCCTGTCAGCCCCGGGGAGCTGTCCCCCCACCAGTACTACCAGCACCACCTTCCCCCCATGTACGGCGATCCAGGTACTGACATGCTGACTGGACTTTATGCCACTGCCAAAAAATCAGGGGTTTAATGTGGAATAAAAAATTCAATTATTAATCCAATTAAAAATATGCTTTGCACAGTTTTTTTTTGTCAGACATAAATTCTCTTCCCTTCTTTCATCTCATCTCCTCTCTTCTCATCTCCTTCAGAAATCATCCCAGTTTATGGGATGTCTAACTACATAGGCAGAGAGGAGACGTACAGTAAGCCACAGCCCAAAAAGATTAAGGAACAGAGACAACTAGAGCGACAGAACCGACTTAACTCCCCACCCTCCACTCTCTATAAGGGCAGCCTGGGGCCAGCACACAATGGATACAGGTGACCATACTGCTTCTGTGGCCCTCTGAGATCAGCTTTGACTGGAGGATTGATTGTCTTTTTCACAGGTTAAAAGATGAACTGTTTGAAGAATACTCCAGTATTCTTTCAGTTATTTGAGTTGTTAATTTCCCCCCCCCGAAAATGTCATTGTTTTGGACACATTTAACTTTCCACACCAATTACACACATTGATGTGGTTGTTATTGTGGATGCTCTGATCTGCCAGAACACTGTCATTGCTAATACTCACTTGATTAGGCGATTAAGCGTCGAGTATCAGCCATAAATTGACTGATCCACATTAAATAGTACTCAGGAAAATAGTTTCTTTGTCAATGTCATGATAAAATACAGTGTTTCTGCTATCAGTTAGATTAATTCAGCTGACTCAGCTTTAAGTGCCCAGCATTGTATATAAAAAAACAGCACAAAATAAGGGTCATTGGATCTGTGCTCTGCATCTGCAGATACTTTGAGTTGATGTATTGGTATCAGGCTATAAAAAGTTGGATTGGTGCATCCCTAGTTGTTATTTGTTTTCAAACCTCAATAACAACTCAAGTGCTCATTCACTGCGGTCCAAAATCTTCCTGGTCACAAATATGGATTGATATTTCCAAGTTTTGTCTCTCTTTATATAATTTCTCTCCTGTAACTAACATTAAGTGTCGTTGCAATTTTGTTTGTGACGCAGCAACAAATCACACGCCCCATTACTTGGGTCAGTGGGGTCCGGGGGCGGAAACAGCAGTCCAGGAGGGAAGAAGCCAGAGAGACGACTCCGCAGCAGTCCACGAAACAGTGAACCAGAGACACACACACAAGGTAGGACACACACACACACACACACACACACACACACACACACACACACACACACACACACACACAAAGCAGTAAGAGAGACTGGCACACACATCTACAATGGTTCATAGTAGGTTTGAATGTATTCCATTCCAGAAACCATATATGGTAGTTTCTTGCTTTTAAGCGTCAAATAACACCTTTAGTCAGTCAGTCACACTGAACACAAACTCACAGTTAGACACAAACGCAAAGAAGGATGCTAAATTCAAAAGAGCAAAATCACAAGACCACAGTGCAATATGTGTTTACATTTTTTATTTTAAAATTACACTCCAAAACCAACAACAAGGAGATGACCTCTAATATCTGTGTGTTCTTTCATTTACATGGCTACAAGTCAGAAAAACACCACTATGGGGAGTTTTTATTTTCCAAACAGTTGATATCTCAACATGCAACAAAACCAGCTCATATATCTTTGTGGAAGAAGAACTTATGTCCTCACTGACCTCTCTGTCTCTATGTGACTGGCTTTGTCCTGTTCAACCTCCGTGCCCCTCTGCATTCAAGCGGGCCAGATAAAACACACCTTTCGTTCCTCTCTTTCTCTCCTTTTTTTTCTCATAGAAAATCACCCCCCCAAAAATGAATGGATGTATGCAGCCTCACTGAGGTGAAGGGATCCAGGGGGGAGGGTGGTGGTGGTGGTGGTGGAGGGATTGAGGTGGGAAGGTGGGGAAAGGGGCTAAGAGAGGTTGTCTGGGTAACCACATAGCTGAACCCATCCCTGAGCGCTATCGTTTTACCCTCGCTACAATACTGGCCTTGTTGGTGCAGGCTGAGCCACAGGGGGGGTGGGTGAGTGAGAGGGGAGACAGGAGGGGTAGGGGGGAGTCACATACCTGTAGAGTCCTGCTTGAGATGAAGGGAACCTTTGAGCTCCGAGATTTAGACACCACAGCTCAGCCTTATCACACACACACATAATGAAGTGCACATGCAGAGACATAAGGGCGCGTATACACACGCGCGCACACACACTCACACACACACACACTTGTGGTACTGTTTCTCTTTAGTGGCATGTCTTTTGACACATCAGATGTCTGAGTTATTAAAAAGAGCAGAGTATTTCATTTATACACACACATATACGCGCACGTGCACACACACGCACACACACAAACACATAAAGCACACATGGTTATCTGCAAAGGTGATGACAGAAAAACATTAGAGGCCTTTATCTACTCCCTCGTTGTAACTGTCAAACTTTTCTTTAAATTCACCGTCCTCAACAAACTTTGATTTAGTCGCTCACAGCATTGTGTCGGATAAGAGGAATATTACATCTGTGTAAGGTGTGGGAATGCGTGTGTTTCCCCAAATCCATGAGAGTGATATAAAATTTGAGCATAACTTAAGTGATTCTATGTCCTGCTCATAAAGAAGACCTTAAAAGAAGTTTTGAACATACCCATGTTGTTATGTAATTGTATTTTTGTGGAGACAGACATAATTGTTTTGTATATAGAATATTGTGTGGATATACTTTATATTTTAGATTTAGAAAAAAATTACATTTGAAAAATTCTGCAGCAACCGCTCTTAGTTATTCTGGACAATCCATAGAACAGGCTGTCAGTTTTAATAGGGACTATTTTTTTCAATAGAATGTAGTGCCAATTTAAACTGTTCACTAGGTCTGAGACTGTTCGCCGATTAGCTGATTGATCAGTTAATTGATCAACAGAAGATTAACTGACAACAAATTTGACAATCAATCCATTATTTGTTAGCAAAAATACCTAACAATGTCTGTTTGCAGCTTCTAGAATGTAGGTTTAATTACTATTACTTAGGGCTGCAACTTTCATTGTTGATTTATCGATTAGTTTTTGGTCTATAAAATGTCAGAAAATGGTGAAAAATGTCAATCAGTGTTTCCAAAAGCCCAAGATGAATTCCACAAATATCTTGTTTTGTCCGTAACCTGAAGATATTCAGTTTATTGTCATAGAGGAATAAAGAAATCGGAACATATTTACATAAGCGAGAATCAAATATTTTTTCTTAAAACTAATTAATCGATTATCCAAATTGTTGTCAATTAATTTAATAGTTGACAACTAATCAATTATTCCATTTATTATTGCAGCTCTACTTTTAATACTGTTCCATTTTCTATATATTTGTAAAGTGAGTATCATTCGGTTTGCGGCAGTTGCAAAATAAACAGGCTAAAGCTGTTTGGACATTTTATTCACACAACAATTCATCAATTAACCAAAAGATCACTGACAGATGAATTAATAAAGAAAATAATGATTAGTTGCAGCCCTGTTGTTTACTACAAAGTCTGTAAGTTATAGAGAGTTATGACGATATTAGCTGTTGATATTGCTGGAGAATTCTATTCACATCATTGTGTAATTCATTGCATTTGGGCTG
Source organism: Micropterus dolomieu (assembly GCF_021292245.1). Lineage (NCBI taxonomy): Eukaryota > Metazoa > Chordata > Actinopteri > Centrarchiformes > Centrarchidae > Micropterus > Micropterus dolomieu. The sequence continues at coordinate 9,798,093 of NC_060160.1, read as the reverse complement.
GTTTGAGACAGATATCTGATAACATGCAAATAAAACAAAAAATATCAGCATGACTACATACCGCTTGTATGTAAGTGAGTTAAACATATTCTGTTTTGGTTAAACTGACCCTTTAAAAACATGTCATATATGTTAGTATCATTGCTCTCATACTGAAATGCATTTAAACCTGCACACATACACATAGTGTGTGTGCAAGTCTGGACATCTGCAAATGAAAAACACACACGTATACAGAAAAGGTGGCGTTTGCCTGCAGTGCAGTGGTGGAGACTGCGCAGCTTCTTAGAGTGCGCACACACACACACACACACACACACACACACACAAACCAGGCTGACACAGAACACATAACAAAGAAGATGAGTGTCAAAGCAGGAAAAGGAAAGCGAGGTTGACAGCTCTGCTTATGAGTTTCATAGTTTCATGTGGCACATACTGTAGTGTTCAAATAACAGTAACACACATGACAGACAGGAGCATGTCAGCATGTCATCGGTTGTCTTTTCTGGTCTGCCAGGGTCTCAGTACTGGGCTGGAGTTCAGGCTGAGTCAGCTAGATGTACCACTCAACACATACACACACACCAACACAAAGACACACACATGCATAAACATCCCGTGACTAGGCTTCCTGTAAAACAATCAGAGCATGAGGGTCCAGAGGATTGGTGTAAGGTAGGGGGGCAAACAGAGAGAGGAGAATGGATTTGAAAGACATATGATGGAGGAGGAAGATGGATGGAAGGTTTGTAAAGACAAAAAAATCAACCAGAACACCTACATCACAAGGAGCAGAGAGGTGGGAAGACAGAAAACAGAGAGTTAAAAAGCAGAGTACAAACATTCCGACAAAGTTGCTGCTTGGCCCGGCGCATCCAAGTATGGTCCAACCCAGAATACCACACACACACACACGCACACGCACAGCCGCCTACGCTTTGCCCTTGATGCCCTGTGTGTGTGTGTGTGTGTGTGTGTGTGTGTGTGGCTGTTGCCCCGGTGCCAGTAAGGCAGCAGGCTGACTTGGCGAGCACAGTGTCCATTCCCGAGCAAAGCCAGCTCTACAGACCTTTTTCCTCAGAACTGAGCTGCTTGCTGAGCAGAAACAGATGTGGGCCCCGTCCCTCTGTTCCTCCATCTTGGCTCTGCATCATCACCACCGCAGATCCTCTCTCTCACTCAGAGAAACTGGGATTTCAGCAGAAACAGATGGGGCAGCACCCTCGGCTCCTCCATCTTTAGTTCTACGTCACTGCCAAGTGCTGTGAATTCAGGAGTAACCAGATGTGTGCAGTGACTTCTGTGTCCACCATGTTGGACACCATGTTACTGTTGAATGGGATATGAGAAAAATAAGAAGAAGGGTCATAGATATTTTTGTTGTCTGCTGTTGTGGTATGAGAATTGTCTATTAGAGGTACAATTTAACTTTATAAATGATGTATAACTAGATTTTCTTTCTTTTTTCTGAAGCACACTTTGAGTCTCTTATGAATTCCTAAAGGGTCATTTTCAGTTGCACAATCGTCTTAGCAACAAAAATAAGGGAAAACATTTCATGTATCTTCAATATTGACATAGTGAATCTAAACCAAAGAAATATCTTAAGATTAGATTCTTCATTGCCAAACATAATGACACTATGCCAATAACAAGAAAAACTCGACTGTAATCTAATCTTCTGTCAGTTCCTTGCACATTCTTTGTTTCAGACTTGATGAAACTTTTGTACTATTTATTTGAAATAATTTTTCTTCTGGCATATTCACCTGAAACTTGTATATGTTTCTCTTCCCAATTAGTTTGTCTTCTTTTTCTAATTTTTTCATAACCATATTATCAAGTAAAGTATCAACAACAATATCAAGTATCAATACTTTATTTAAGCTTACCTTAAGATACTTCCTGCAGCACTCGTAAAACAAAGTTCAATAGTATTTATTACACAGCAATATCCATCTTATGTTTGCTAACATTAGCTTCCATAACATTAGCTTAGCATAACTTGAAACTAATGGCTTCAACAGTGGTTAATAAATATTTACCAATGCTTTATAAAACAGTTATAATCCATTAATAACAAATTTTGGGTTGCCAGGTTGGTAAAAAAAAATCTCTTTACTGGTGAGTCATTAATAGGCAAGTCTTTCATAAAGTGATTAATAAAAAGTTATCAATGTCTCACTTTCTAATAAGCCCTTACATCTGCAGGTATAAATGTTATCATTAATAAAGGGTTTCAGGTTTTTCACTGTCATCAATATAGAGCTCTTAAATCTGTACTAATCTGTAATTGTAATAGGTTGCTAAATAATGAGCTGCTGTTCAGCTTTTTTCAAGAAGGTCAGAGGTCAATTAGAGGGTCTTTTAGATGAACTAAAGAGCCCAAAAGAGAAAGCAAGTGTCCGCAACTTGCCAAACTAAGTGTTGTTCTTATTAATGGCTTTGCATTAATCATTGATAAAAACATTTGTCACTGCTTATTTATAAACCCTTATAAATGGTGCCGTATTTGAACATGCACCGAGTAATACAGTTACTCTCAATCTACTAGAATTGAAAGTAAAGACTAAAAGGGCATTAAAACATCAGGTAACCAAAAAATGTAATATTAACAAGAAATACTAGGAAAGCAGATTCATAACTTTTATGCAGACGACACCCATGGATGCATTGTCTCCTGTATCAGTGATGTGGGTTTTACTGTGCTATATTTTACCCTGACAGAGTTTCCTACTAATTAAGTTGCAGAACCAATGAACTGACATTTTTAGAACAATGGCAGTGGTAAAAGGAGGCTTATAAAAGCACAATGTCCTGTAATGTTTTAGTGATGTCATCCTCATTAGCTGTAATGGCCTTTGACCGAGTCATGACTCAGCCCTTAACATCAACGTCAAACTCCTGTTACCGCTCCACCTGCTGTAACTGTAGTAATATGTCCCATCCTTCTCTTACTGGACTGTTTTGATGTGGCTCACCATGGCAATAATCTCAGCATCCGCCCCCAAACTCCTGCCCCTTCCCACAAACCCAAATACGGTTATGTTTGCAGGGCAAGATGGAGAGCAATGGGGTGGACGAGAGACTAGAAGAGGGAATGGTGGGAGAAGAAAGAAAGAAATAAGACAAAGAAAAGGGAAACTAAAGGGACAGATATTGGGGAATTAACAAGTCAAAAAGGGGGGAGATACAAAAAACAGAGAGAGAACAAGTGATGGCTTTGCAAAGGAATGTCTTTCCCGCTGATATCATGTAACAGGACTAGTGGGATTAGAAGGGGAGGTTGTTCTCGCCAATCACAATGAGAACACTAGATATTTCCCCATGCAGCTGAATGAACCTCACTATCAAACTGCACCTGACCGCTCTGTATGAACCAGAACTGGGTTACATAATATTGTAAATCCTTTCAACTGCTTCAGCAGGGTAAAACTGAGTTTAACTTAAACATATTAAGGAATTGAATAGAATCAGAAGCGTGTCAATGGGGGTCCCGTGCCTTGTTGATGAGGCTAGCTGCAGACGGGAAGAAGCTGTTGTTTGTGGCGAGAGTCTTTGGTCCTGATTGACCACAGCCTCCTGACAGAGGGGAGTGACTGAAACAGTTTGTGACCGGGATGGGAGGGGTCAGCTACAATCTTTCCTGCTCACCTCAGAGTCCTGGAGGTGTACAGGTCCTGAAGAGAAGGAAGATTGCAGCCATTGGCAGTGGCAGCAGCCTACTGGATGGTGATGGAGGAGGTGAGGATGGACTCAATAATGGCGGTTTAGAAGTGGACCATCATTGTCTTTGGCAGGCTGAACTTCTTCAACTGCTGCAGGAAGTACATCCTCTGCTGGGCCTTCTTGGTGAGGGAGGTCATGTTCAGCTCCCACTTGAGCTCCGAGGAGATGATGGTGTCCAGAAAGCAGAAGGAGTCCACAGTGTAAACTGTGGAGTCACGCAGGATTATGGGGGAGGGTGGGGCTGGGCTCTTTCTGAAGTCCACTGCCATCCACTGTCTTCAGAGCGTTGAGCTCCAGGCTGTTCTGGCTGCACCAGATCACCAGATGGTCAATCATCCAGCTGTAGGTGGACTCATCTTCACCAGAGATGAGGCCAGTGAGCGCGGTGTCATCTGCAAACTTCAGGAGCTTGACGGACTAGTCAAGGAAGGTGCAGCTGTTGGTGTAGAGGGAGAAGAGCAGAGGGGAAAGAATACAGCCTTGAGGAGAACCGGTGCATAGAAGGATGATGGTCCTGAAGTCAGAGAGATGTTTTCCCAGCTTCATGTGCTGCTTCCTGTCCGACAGGAAGTCTGTGATCCACCTGCAGGTGGAGTCAGGCAGGTTCAGCTGAGAGAGCTTGTCCTGTAGCAGGGCCGGGATGATGGTATTGAAAGCAGAGCTGAAATCCACAAACAGAATCCTGGTATAGGTTCCTGGGGATTCCAGGTGCTGGAGGATGTAGAGAAGGGCCATGTTTACAGCATCGTCTATAGATTGAATAGTCGAAATGCACAAACCGCAGACATCTGGGACTTACTGCTTACTGATTTTGAGCAGATTGAACGGTTCTGTATGTAGTATTTTAAGATCAATATTTTGAGATGTCAATGTGGTTCCTCTAAATAAAGAAAAGGGCCAAAGAGAGGAGCTGCTAACACCCTTTACTTGTTTACACTGTTTGTGACTGAGCTGGGCTTTGTATTGATTTAGGAAGAGGCTTCTTTACACAGCTTAAGTTTTTGGAGTTTGTTGTGAAAGCAGATGCTGGAAGCAGTGAGAGAAACACTGAAGACTTTCTACATGTTCGTCAAAGCTGGATTGAAGAACTTTGACTAACTGGAGACCCCAGTAAACAACAGGGTTAAAGAAAAACAGAAAAGAAAAAGAAAGAAAAAGAGAGACATAAGCATGAATTTCTATGTAAACGTGATAGTGATTTAACTTCCAGTTCATAAAATAAGCACCCCAGTCACTTCTGTACAAAAGGGAATTAAATGAGTCCCAACTTAATATCTTCAGTCAGTAACTGCTTGTGCGCTGTCAGGCTTTGGAAAATAAGTAGCATAATTTTGTAAAACTGGAAATGATGAAAATGATGAGTTGAGGGGATTGACTGGAGAGAAGTGGGGCGAGCATTCCGATGCTCACATAGGTCCTTAAATCAACATGATGTAGTAATTCTATCATTTTGATGGTACACTGACTTGTAATATGGTGAATGGCATCTCTGTCATTACCACTCTGGGACTGGAGTGCCTGGTATTACACTATGTAGCACTGGAATCCCGGGCAGGAAACCTATCGCAAAAATGGCGCAATGCTTTATGGCACCACATCACACACCAACAAGACTCCTCAGCACACTAGCTATAAGAAGAAGCTAGTTCGGCATTATCAGTGTGGTTGTCGTGGCAGGCGGGTACAGCTGTCCTTATTTAGGACAGCGGTGAATTACACTCTGAAACTGTAGGGGCGCCAAATCGCAAAAAACCACTGTTGCTTTAATTAAGGCTTCAACAGCAGAATAATTTTCAAAATCCATCAGTGTCTTCTCTTCAGCCTTCATATCATGACTTATCATATATCACTCACCACTGGTTTCCAACATTGACACCGGTCGCGCATCAGGTGCCAAATATCAGCTAAAGCTCATAAAATAAAATACACAAAGGACACTAATATATAATTGACAATCTATCACTTTAACAAATAGATGAAGCCAGCAATATTAAATAGTTCATGTCTGAAATGGGCCACTGATTATATTAACTATGGACATAATTTGTTATGCTTATTATACCAATAACTATCAATCACTATTTTTGTGTGCGTTTTAAAATGCTATCTACAGGACATTTAAGTAAAGTTGGTCTCGTCTGTCTGTTAAATGTGAAAATGATGTTACTATGTTGTGTTTTCCATCCACACAGATTGCTTTCTAACAATTGGCAACAAAGAAACATTAAATATTTTTTTAATATAAATTATTGGTATTTTGCCACTTGAGCCAACAGATCATATGACATTTTTGTTTCCCATTTCCACCTTGTAGCCTTCAGCTATGGTGCGGATAGGAGGTCAAATGCACCAAAACAGATGTGCAACATTTTATATGCAATAATGTGGACATTGGTCAATTTGTATGTCCTTCCCCATCATTCCATCTGCCTACTCTCTTTTTATCTCTGTCTCTTTGTTAGTCGTTCTCTCTTTCCTTGCCACTGTCACTCAGTCTTTCTGCCTCCGCTATCTGTCTGACTATGAATTTCTCTTCAAGTCTGTCTGCCAGTCTGCAGTCACTCTCCCAAGACTTTTTGGGCTGAGCAGGGTCAGATGGGGTCAGGGTTCTAAAAAAACTCATCCCCCATAATCCCTCACTGCCTGGCCAGGTTGCTGCGCTGTTCGCAGCACGCACACACTTACATAAACACATGTACATAAACACGTGCATACATGTGCACATGTTCATGCGCTTCTTGGAGAAGTGAAGAGAGTTTTTTGTGTCGCTTGGCAATTGAGACGCTCATCTCTCTCCTTAGTGAGAGGGCTACAGATGACAAGGTCTCTCTGTTTGGGTCTGTGTACGTTTACATGCACACATGAAATCTGTTATTGAGAGAAATCAGGTTAAGGCAGAGAATCTGAGAATGCAGTTACATGAGTTTATACTGATATTTATTTATTTTAATTGGTTAGTTGGATTTAATTATTTTGGACAAGAGGACGCACAAATAGAGATGTGTCTTATGCATTTTTGTCTCTCTATCTTACGCTACCTCTCCATTTCTCTGTGCCACTCTCTTGGTCTGTCTCTCCCTTTCTAATCCCCTTTATAAACTATCAGGGCTCTGGCCATGAGAACCAAACCTTCACCATGACAACCACAATTTCAGGCATGTCCCAACGATTTATCCACTGTGTGTGTGTGTGTGTGTATGTGTGTGTAGACCAGCTGTTGAACAGATGGAATGCTCACTATGCAGCAGATGATAATAGTGTAGAATCCAAGGTCTGTGCCCCTCTCTACCTCCATTTTCCTCCCTCCTTCTCACCTCTGTCCCAACTCCTTCCTCTCTGTCCTCTTCTGTCTGTCCTCCCTCTCATCTGCACTTCGCTCTCACTCTCTCCCTTTCCTTCCAGCTGAATGTCCATTACATTGCTTTGTTCTCCCTGTTTAGAGGCTTCTAAAGATGGGTATCATAACTCATTTTGTTCCTTTAGGGCGACACACACAGACACACACACAGACACACACACACACACACACACACACACACACACACACACACACACACACACACACACACTGCGGCCCGGTATGTGCGTGGAATGGGGGCTGAGTGAATGGCCGTTGCCACATTTTTCAAATTTTTTTCTACAGGCCTTAAAGATCTTTTTCTGTCCCAGTGCAGACAGACTGTGTCTAAAAACCACAGGTCGTCATGCTGCAGGAATGCAACCTCCTCAATGTCAAAATGACTCAGTTTTAATGTAGCTCTGTTTGCTAGTGACGCTGCCAAATTTTGAAGTGTGAAGGTGTACATTGTTGTAAACATGTCCATGTATTTGGCGGGGGGTTAGAGTGTAGTAGGGAATGAAACAGAGACAGAATTAAGCTAATGTTAAGTATTTATGTTAATGTGTACTTCCAAACAATCCAGTGTGTACTTTCCTACTTTGTTCAATGGAATGGAGTTGCAGTGTGGAGGAGTTATTTCAGGTGTCCAGAGTTTTGGAAGTAAAGTCTGAATAATTTTATAAGGACAGTTTTGGGTGACTGGAAGTTGGAGCACTTTAATGGCTGGGACACGCATGTCACTCTCCTGGTTGAGTAATCAGAAAAAAAAGATGAGCAACTGTGTTAGAAAATATCTGGTTCTTTGATAAAAAGGTACTGTGGAGATAAAAATGTTTGGATAGATGCCAACTACGACCCTCAGGCAGAATATTGGTGAGAAACCTATATATATATATATATATATATATATATATATATATATACCTGATAGAATATTTAGCAGTTAAATTGATAGGTTGATGTTTTGGGAAATAAATGTATTCGCTTTATTGCTGAGAGTTGGATGCTGTTCTCACACTAAATATGAAATCATATTTGATCAAGCAGCTGTAAATATTTGAATACGGGGACTCAAAAGTCAGACTATTGGAAAATTACATTGGAACTAGTGACTCCTCCCACTTTTCAACTCTATTACAGTCACAAAAAAACAGTGTATTTTGGTGCCTTTTAGGAAAGCCAGCCTAGATCCAAAGGCAGTGACTAGTACTATAACTACTAATACATTGAGATCAGTGGTGTGCATCTGCTCTGCACTTACTGATGATGTCATAAAAGTTTGTGTAATCCTTCCCTCACATCCTGAAAGCCCTCTCTTCCCTCTCTCCTTTCATCCCTCCGTTTCTCCTCCTCTCTGTTGATCCCTGGCTCGCTCTTTGTCTCTCAATTTCCTTGTATTTTTGTTCCTAATCTCTTACCCAGACTCCTCTTGCCCATCCACTCTCTCTCAGCAGTCTGTCCTTCAGTGTCTCTCTTTCTCCCTCTAAAGCCCCCTCTCGCCTAGTTTTGGCTCAGCCTGCTGCCCCCCCCCCCAGTTCCTCATTCCTGCTACTTTTCCTGCTGTCCGTTGCGCTCCCTCGCTCTGTCTGGTTGTCCTCAGTAATCAAACACAGGCGGTCAGACACAGACAGGATGTGAGGTCAGACGAGGAGAGGAAGTGAGCGTGCGTGGGTAGCACATAAACAGAAGAGAGAGGAGGTGAAGGGCGGTGAGGACAGAGGAGTGTGTGTGTGGAGTTACACTGGGAAGAGATTCAGTTTCTGTTTCAGCCGTCAGCATCAACTCTTTGTGGTTGTTCTCTATATTAAACACTTAAGCAGCTGGACTCAACAACCACAACGAGTCATAACACTCAGCAGTGAGGTAAAGCAGTAATGTTTTTCAAACTTTATTACTGCTCTCCTGAAATATTAAATAAATCTCTTACTTCTGTCAAAAGCTGAGTTTCTGGGTTAGCCAACTTTTTTTTTCATTGTGCTGAAATATTAGTCCGCCTCATTCAGTGTAGAATTGTTTTGGGCTGAAAGTAGTTACAAAATGTAGCCATGTAACTTAGGATTATTCAGGTTTGTATTTTAACCTGAACGGTCTCCTACTTTTGGTCCTGTTAGATGAGAACATTTTGATACCACTCTCATATCTGTCTAATAAATATGAATCTACAGTCAGCATCTCTCCAGAAGTAACACAGTCTGCCTACCAGCAGACCACAATTAAAATATTTTGACTCAGTTGTAGTCAGGAGACAGTTCATTTTTAAGTGGAGGAAAATGCTTAAACTGTAAAACTAAAGGTAGTATTGTATAGTGGATTGAATGGCATCTACTGAATGTAGTCATTCATATAACTTTATATAATGTTATATGCCTCACCGCTGTTAGAGATATCTATCAATGTGTGATTTTGAGAACCTATCAACACCGATTTGTACCGAAAGCAATGAAGGGATTTGAATCTTAACTAACTTTTGCTGGAGCATTCAACTGCATTGAATAGTCTTAGTTTGGAGTTAGCTCAGGAGGGGTTTTCTTTTAATAGAGCTGGATGATAAAAATTAATATATTGAATTACTGAGGTTGAGAATCTCTCACTGACCTAAATTTGCTGTCATCACAGTTTCCAATAAATAAAGGAAAAAAAAAACCTACAAAAAACGATAACTTAACAGATGTACTCTAGTCGGCCCAAAGACCACAAATCTATAATATTTAAGTTGTTATGCAGTTACTTATTTAGACAATCATATAAAAAGTATTTTAGATTTTAGAATCGTATATCATATTTTACCGCCCTGTTTTGATATCTGTGATCTTTCAATTCTAAACAAGTGACGGTCTCTGTCTGTGTTTAAACTTCTTTATTTTATAATTCTCTATTTTAATAAGCTACCAAATTTAACCTTTTCTAGTTGAAGACTCACTCAATAGTGCACAATTGATTTTGTGAAAAGAATTACAATAAAAGCACCAAGCTATGTCTCAAGGAAACAACAAAGAAATGACAGAATGCGATTTACTGTCAGAGCAGAAAAACAAGATCATCAACATACATTTCTCCCATTCCCAATAAAGCGATGAAGCTATTTGTCAGCTATGCATATTGTTTGATTATCAACATCTGTTGTTCGTTGAACGTGACAGCTGAAATGATGCTGAAATCGCCAATTCCACCTCTTCTTGTCTTAACTATGTTAGCTGTACCAGACAAGTAGCTACAGGACTGCAGCATTAAATAGGCCATATTCTCCGTTTTCGCTCAGCTGTGATAAATGGGTGGAATAAGTTGGGTCATACTGTTAGCTGCTCATGTCTGGAGCTGTGTGTCTGAGTGTGCCTTTATTCCATAAAAGCGAAAAGTTAATTTGTGTCCAGATGGATGAAAGGGGACAAGTGTTTGTGTGTATGAAAATAAATTGCGCTAATGAGCCAGTTTGTCTAGCTGTGATGCAGTATTTGTACTTCACCTGTTGAACTCTACCCACACAGCCAGCCCCAACATACACACACACACACACACACACACACGCATACACACACACGCATACACACACGCATACACACACACACACACACACACACACACACACACACACACACACACACACACACACACACACACACACACAGTAGCTTAAACCCCCCTATCAGCCATTACCAATCTCCTGTAACCTGATACTGGGACGCACACATACACACTTGCTGTCTCTTGCTTTTTTATTCTGTCTAACACACACATACACATTTACACACACATGGAGGTCAAGTTGAGGTTGTGCTCCATGACATCACTGTTGCCATGACTCATAAGTGTACCCCCAGGCAAAGTAAGGCCCTCTACTCCACAGAACCTGTCAGAGGGACTTAGCAACACACACACTTGCGCGCACACACACAATCTCTCATTCATTACTTGTTCCCAAGTATAGTTTAGTAAAGGGATCTTCGTAACACACACGGCTTTGTACACAAGTATAATGCATACGTGTGCATAGGTGTGTGAATATCTATTTGATACAAATCCTCCTCAGTCCTGTACCACTGTAACACATCAAACAGACTTGGTTTCATACATGTCCTCTATTGCTGAAGCGTACACAGACACATACACACACACACACACACACACACACACACACACATACACTTCCTGTGTGATTTACAGTGGTCAGACTCGATGGAGAAAGCAGGCCTCCTCTGGTCGGAAAAACCTCAACTGCGGAGATCACACAGGGGGGAAAGACTTCAATTACCCACACATGTGTACACACACACACACACTCACTTGCACTCGACCTCCTAACATCCCCTAGTGTACAATAAATTATATTTAGACACATCGTATCACTGGATCAGACCTGACCTACATGGATGTGTTTTTGTGTGCTTATTTTTTACAATGGAATTGTCTACCCAGTATCACTCTCAAAGACTCTGTCCCGCACCCCAACACAGGCAGCTACTAGAGTAGAAACATCAGCAGTATTTTTATGCCTAATAAGTGACCTTTATGAACTTTAGGCTGCAATTAATGATTCTTTTTTATTATTAATTGATGTTTTGCTTATTTGTTCAATTAACAGATTAATAATTAAGCACGATATGATCTGATTAGATTGCTTGTTTTGTCCGACCAACAGTCCAAAACCCAAAGATATTGAGTTTACAATGCTATTAAAAAGAGACAAACAGCATAACCTAAATGTTGTTTTTCTTGCTCAATGACTTACATTAATTATTGATTGAAGTAATTTCCTGATTGTCAACTAATCAATGGTTTCAGCACGAATGACCGAAGTGCTGTATGTATAATGATTACACTTGTTCTTGGTGTGCATCTGATGTCTAATTGGCCTTTTCTGGTAACAGTGTTTTTCTGCCACACAGGAAGCAATGTGGAGCCTCCTCCTGGGGACCACACATGTGAAATAGCAGCTATAACTGTGTCAAATAATCAAGTGAAATCAAAATAAAAAGTAAGAATATCAATATAAATCAAAATAGCCTAAGAAAAGTCGAAGAAACTTAACTACTTAACTGTGTCATAAAGACACATATCTTAATGCTGTTTTTCTTTGTAGGCTTGTGGAGTTATAAAACTGTATTTTGTAATCTTTACATACATATGGCTATTCAGTATAATGTATGCATAACAATCTGTACTGCAGGACTACAACACCACTCCTGACAAAAGATCATTCTGTGGATAAATATATACAGCTGTGGGGACAATTGACTGAAAATGATACATAATAATGATTAAGATAATGATTTCTATGAACTAGTGCCTCCAAAGATAATCAACATGTTCTATGTTCAGAACAAAATAGACGCTGTGGAGTATGAGTCATATATAGTCATATATTTATTTTTGGTGATCCCCGTTTTATTTGTATTAGGTCAGGAATTCGTGACTAATGCTTTTCTGCTGGATAATTTAATGTTTTTTCCAAGGGCTGTGCTCATCATGACTTGATGAGATGAACTAGGCGGTTGCTGAAGAAAACAAGTGTTGCATCACACACCATTAGACAATGCACTTTTTTAGATTTTAGGTCTGTTTTCACTCTTATTTTGGGCTATTTCTGTGTTTTTTCACAGATGACTGAGTTACTATCGGGATAGAATATTGTCACAGAAAATATTAGGGATGATTAGGGAGTTACGGTGCATTTTAGCTGACTTTTCGACAATTTCTCAATCTCGAGTTAAACTTTGACTGACCTTGGACAGTAATGAGCCATAGATTTCTAGATATCACAGTAACATGGCTTGTGGGAATTAAAAACCCCTCTTATTGTCAATCAACAGCCCCGCTTTCAGCAGCCCTGCCAGAATTGCTAATGCACATCTGTTTTGAGACTTGGGATGGTGGAAATGTTCTTTCCTTTTTGAAAAAATGTAATAATCAAATCAAATTCATATACGTAGGAATTGTGCACACAGACTACAGATATGTAGGAATTGTGCAAAGATTGCAATTATGACCTGGCATGTGGCACAAATGTCTCCATGATCTCTCTCCTCATGTCACACCCACAGTGCCAGTCTCTCTTTTTTGCTAATATTTGATTTAAAAAAAACTAGCTGATCTTTGATAATTACTATATTTTCTCTCTCTCTCCTTAGATCATGATTCAGAGGGGAAGCGGGTTCAAGACATGCTGTCTACAATCGACAAACCACAGGTTGGTATGCGCACCTCCTCCCGTAGCTGCACACACACACAAATACACAGACACACAAACCCAACACACTTATAACCACTTTCATCAATCATCTCTTGTCTGATGCAGTTATAGCTGGCATGAGTGTTGATGCATTTACTATATTTTATTTTCATCTGGTCTCTGTGATTAACATAAAATCAGATGCATGCACTGAAAATAACTGTAGTGACTTGTGTATGAAACATATACATATACATTTTTAAGCCATTTTCAGGACTTTAATAAAAGCCACAGGGAAGGCTACATATCGTTTAAGCTATGCTCACTGTGGCCACATGAGGGCAGCATCTGTTCATCCACACCATTCCGTCCTAAAACAATAAACACTAACAGCCTTTTCTCCTTCCCCAAGGGGAATGTGAATGAGCTGGAGCCATGCGGACATGGTTTGGTAGAGAGGAATTGCTCACCTCCAGTTTAAGCAGTTTTGGTCAGCAGGCTGCGCAATTGGACCATTTGATATCTGAGTTTATGACAGGGGTTGAGGGAGGGAGGGAGAGAGAGAGAGAGAGAGAAGAGGGAAAGACACGAAAAGAAGAGGTTGGTGCAGAGTTTTGAACCATTCAGGAGATTCAAGGTTGATTCACAGTAGCGATTTATTTGCTGTTATAACCTTAAATTGCATATAGACTCTTACAGCAAGTTTATTATAGTTGATACTGAGAAGAAAAGGGAAGGGAAAAAAGGAAGACAATTTGGAGATGTCCTTGTGTCGTTTTTGCTGTTTTGTATCATAAACTGCAGTTGTGATGTTCTTTTACTTTTGACACTCCATTACCTTAATGCATTTATATAGGAGCCAGTAGTTTGGTATAGATATATACAGTATATAGGGACAGCCAGTGAGTTTTACGGTCCTCTCTGCAACAGCGGAAGTCCCTCTTGATGGATTCAGATGTGCACCATACAGACGCGATCACATGTGTCGCAGTGGCAGAGCTTGTATGGGAAAGTTCTTCATTCAAAAATCTTTACAATATACCCTGTTTCTCTGGTTGTACTGTTTGCTTTCATAGAATAGCTTTCATTTTCTTCAGCTGAATTGAAATATGAGAAGCTGCGGGAGTTCTCCCTGTACCATTTTGCTTTTTGTGCTTTAAGAAAGATGTAGCAACCTAACAAAGGCCTGGGTGCTCATGATACCACTGGCATTTACATGCACACAGACACTTTGATTATGGCCGATATTCACAGCAAGGCATTACACCAATTAAGAGATTTGTGCTACGAGAAAGAAATATTCTTTAACATGGATACTGATATCTACTTTCCTCTTCAGCTTTTGAATTAGCCTATTGTATATTTTGCACTGTTTAAAGTCATGTAACTGTCATGGCTTGTGGGAATTAAAAACCTCTCTCCTTGTCAATCAACAGCCCCGCTTTCAGCAGCCCTGCCAAAATTGCTAATACAGATCTGTTTTGAGACTTAGGATGTTGGAAACGGTCTAAAATTTAAATAAAAAAGTCAGCAGATATGTAGGAATTGTGTGTACATATTGCAGTTATGACCTGACATGTGTCACAAATGCCTCCATGATCTCTCTCTTCATGTCACACCCACAGTTCCAGTCTCTCTTTTTTGCTGAATATTTGATGTGTTTACCTATGAATGCATAAAATCCCAAACAATCAGCATGGGCCATAAAAGATGTTTTTATTTTACTTTTCTACACATTGTGCAATTTTAAACACACTACTAATTAATATTAGAAATTTGTATGCACATAATAATTGGGATCCTCTAGCATTCATCTTTACACCTGATATTTCTGTTATGATGCTAACATGGTATAAGCCCTTGGGGATGGCTGTGGCCATGTCACAAAATGTGATGAAAACTAATATTCATAGTTGGATTAAGGCATTTTCATGGTTTAAATGCTCTTCTATTATGGGAATACAAGTTGAATATTACAGTACTGACGTTATAACAGATTTGGGTGTCTACATTGGCACTTAATAGAAGACGATGACTGATGATAGACATACAGTAGATTCTGACCACCTCACTTTCAGTGGCCTGTGCGAGAACAGGGAAATAATTTATACATGACGAGCAGGTTGTCTCTTAGGGTCAAGGGGCAAGAGGACCGCAAACCTCTAAATGGTGCCCTTCATTCTTCATTTCCACCTTTCATTCTCTTTTCCTTTTCATTTGATCTGTCTTTGCGCCTTTTTCTTTGAACTCTATCATTTTGTCTCTGTCTCATTGTTTTAGTGTTTGTTGCTGTTTTCCTGTGTCGTTGCATTCATCATCAGAATATTCATTACGTGGAAGCCTTGTGTGTGGAAAAAGTGTGCCAACTGAGTGAATAAATTGCCATCAAAGACTTTCTCAGGCATGTGGACACAGTGATCATAAAACCTAATCATTATGATCAAAACTCTTAATAAAATTACATGTCTGTCTCTCTGTCTTTTCCTGTCTGTCTGTCTTCCTCATAGACTGTCTAGGCATGGTTGTGGTTTGAAGTGCCCTCAAGGCACATTCATCGCCTATTCTGTGGATATGGAGTCTGGAATAGCAGCAGACTGTGCTAAATCACGCTAAATTGGCTCACCCACCATGTGCCGCGACTAAAGCTCCTATAAACATGCACGCACTTGTAGGCACACAGACGGGCACACAGTGAAACACACAAACATGCAGACTTCTTTTTGGCGTTTGTTCATTTTAATGTGATTCTTTGTTACCAACACGGATGTGCATGAGCCAGAAAGAGCAGCTGAATCTGGAGTAATGGTTTCAGTAACACATTGCTTTACTGTGATACACACACACACACACACACACATACAGAGCACACTTTTTATAAAACGATTTTACCTACATAGTCATTGGGGTAGAACTGCTTCTGCCTAAAATAGAAAAGACCACTTACAAATAAAAATGTAATAAATTGTCATCTGGTAACCAAATTCCACACTCCGTACATGGAAACATTTTGTGCCTGGGTAACAATGCTTGGCTTCATTGTGAATATAACATTCAGTATAAATGTTAACGTCTGTCTTACAGGTGTCCAATGTGCAGGCACGGGCTGCACGGCTGTCCTGGGCCCCCCCGGCAGGGCTGGTGAACAGGCATAGTAACGGGATGCCTGTGTCCTGCTCTTTCGAGGTCTCTCTCTCAGATAAGGGACGAGACGGAAAGTATCGCCTTATATACAGGTAGGAAACAAACTCCAAGTTAAAAGAATACAGCATCAGCTACAAATATGTAAGTATTGGTGTGACTTTTATGCTTTGTTTGTGGGCATGTTCCAGTGGCGAAGAATTGGAGTACCATCTGAAAGACCTAAGGCCAGCGACAGACTACTACGTACGGTAAGGAAGTTTTTGACTTATAATGTTTTATCCTACTTTTCGTACCTGTTTTTTTGCTAACAGTCCTATGTTTTGTATGTTAGGTTTGTGGGTTTTCCCCCATCTAAAGATACTAGCTTCACCTAACCATGTTTTTGAACATTTAATTTCTTGTGTTTTTACTTAAGGGTGTCTGCAATGTACAACTCTGTTCGAGGCTCGTGTTCAGAGGCCGGCTCGTTCACCACACACTGCAGCGTCCCTGACGTCCCGTTATCCCCAAAACTCTCCCACCGCACCAAGAGCACCCTCACCCTACAGTGGAAGGTACAGGAGCAGACTTCTTCATGTTCAGACACTACTCATGTAAACGACAACTCATACAGTAAAACTATTTACCCTAATGAACATCACAGTGACTCAACGGCTATGTCTGTGTCTACCACACTTTATTTGTACTGTGATACACTTTTCAGAAAGCTTTTATTCTTTGATGAAAGTAAACTGCATGTGTTGCTTCACCTAGTTTATCCTCTTGCTTGGCTTTATTAGCCCTACAGCACCTAATAGAGAGACATTCTTGAATTGTTGCACAATGTCGCCGGGGCATATCCCTTCGTAATTTTGATCTTCTCACACTGTCATTGATAGAGTGACATCAGTCACCCAGAGAGGATATGAGGCCAACCATAAAAAACACGGCAGGTGTTTTGTCTGTCTCAGTGTCAGATTCTTTTATACATGGCTAATCTCTCCGTCTCTCTCTTGTCTCTTGTCTGCCTCGCTCGCTCCATTTCTCTGTCGTCCACAGGCCCCAGGCGACAATGGATCCAAAATCACAAACTACCTGCTCGAGTGGGATGATGTGAGTCTCTAGCGCTTGATGTCATTCTTTCCCCTAATTTAAAAAAGAGCACTTATACCGATCAGAGACATCACTAAACAGATGTTAACATTCAGCTTTTTAGAAAAGATGTAATAAGACTGTGTTTTATGCTTTTCCAATCCATGTCGGTCCCCACTCTCCTTCTCCCTCTTATTTACTTATACTTTTTTACTCTGTCATATTTCTTTGGTTCTTCATCTATTTTATACTTTTTTTGCAATTTTGATCTTACCCCACTATTCTCATCTTATCTTACTTTCATTTCTATTCCATCTTCCTCTCGTCTGCAGGGAAAGAAGAACAGTGTTTTCAGAGAATGTTTCTTTGGGAACCAGAGACACTATAAGCTGACACGACTGTACCCCGCTTGTGGCTACACATTCAGAGTGGCTGCACACAATGACATTGGCTCAAGGTACTGTTCTGAATACACAATGACATGTGCTATACACACATAGACAGTTTTTAGTTTTTATTAAGCCTTTATTTAACCAGGATAGGCTCATTGAGATTGAAAATCTCTTTTCCAATAGCGGCCAAAAAGTTGTAAAAATACAACCCAACAATATAGATATCATAAAAAGCAATAACAACTTAATTCACAATAATTGACACAGCTAATATTACAAACCATAACCAGTAATAGAACCTACCTCAAAGACCATCATCAATGATTTAAAATTGCCAAGAGAGACAAGTTCTTTCAAAGATTTTGTAGGGAGTTCCAAGCTGATGAGGCAGAGAGCAAAATATGTTCTATCTGGTACAGTTAACGAAATTTAGTGAACGGAACACTTTATTAATGTTATCAATTTTATCAAATATATCGATGTCAGCCACAAGAGATGCATTTTTCATGATAAAGTCTGAATAAATCTGTACACTAGTATGATGATGGACAGGGACACACAAACATGCACCAGTCTATCTGTGACTATTATTCAGCATGTGACATGATTCAACTTCCTCTTTCTCATTTTCCCTCCATTCCCCCTGTCCTCTCCTCTCGTCTCCTCTTTGTCATTATGGCAGGGAGCATCTCGCCTGCAGTCATTAGGGTGAGATGGAGAAGGAAGGAGGTGATAGAGGGCAGCGAGAGCGAGGGAGTAGATATTAGCTCTGTGGCTGAACTCCTAGTGGTCTTAATGCATCCTTCAGCTTGATTCCCCTTTCAAGCCATGGGCACACATATTCGCAGAAACATACCCGGCACATGCAAGCTTTTTAATACTCGCTATTTTCCCACCTGTCAGACCTCTGCTGTTGGTCATAGATTCAAATTGTCACCCTCAAACTCTTATATATTCTGTTTTACTCCACTCATGGCTCTTTATCTTCTTACAACCACATGTACCCATGCACTTTCTTCTTTAGGGGTAGGGGCGGCTGTGGTTCAGGTGGTAGAGTGGATTGCCTGTTAATTGGAAGATTGGTGGTTCAATCTCCTGCTGCATGTCGAAGTGTCATTGGGCAAGACACTGAACCCCAAATTGGTGGCTGTTCCACCAGTGTATGAATATTAGTTTCTGTTTGAGCGCTTAGGCTCAGTGTGTGAATGTGTGTGAATGGTGAATGTAATGTAAAAGAGCTTTGAGTGACTAGAGAGACGCTATACAAAAACAGAACATTTACATTT
The DNA here is from genome assembly GCF_021292245.1 of Micropterus dolomieu. Lineage (NCBI taxonomy): Eukaryota > Metazoa > Chordata > Actinopteri > Centrarchiformes > Centrarchidae > Micropterus > Micropterus dolomieu. The sequence goes on along the minus strand of NC_060160.1, from coordinate 9,778,965 downwards.
CTTTCTGTCTCCTTTGCTTTTTCATGTTTTCTTCTGAATTTGTAATTCATGATGCACAGCCTCCCTTCCCTCTTGCAGTGCCTTTCACCTCAGAAGTAATGGTCCAGCCAGTCAATAATTTTATTCAGCTTTTTAAATAAAAACAAAAATGTGAATGAAATGGAAATGTGTTTGTGTTTTGTGCAGTGGCTTCAGCACAGAGGTGGTGTTTTACACTATGGGCACCCTGCCTGCTCTGCCTCTGGCACCGCGGCTGGTCAGGGCGGGGGTGTCCTGGGTGACCCTGGAATGGGGGCGTCCCGAAGGCAGTCCAAGCGAAGAGCAGCTCAAATACACACTTGAGATCCAGGAGGACAACAGCGTGAGTACCACACATATTTTAATACCTATATTATAGTAAACCACATATAAAGTTGATGTTACTGGTGCAGGTTCTTTTCCATTAGATTAAAAACAACCCTCATGGATTTTAAAGTGGCAGGAGCTACATAATTCACCACAGTAAACATGGAACCTTAATTTAGTTTTCTTTTGTTTTGTTGTTAGATTGTTGTTAGATCTGTGCTATCAGTCACTTGAATCGCATAGGAAGAGAAGGAGGAGAATAAAAAATATCCACCAGGAAACTATGTACTTTAGAAAACAGGTTATGAGAAAGTATTAGAAACTACATGCATAATGCATTTAGTTTGGGGAATGTACGGCAAATGCACAGAGCAGTAAATCCTATAATGGAAATGCATACACACAGAAATACACACAATATGCGAATGATTCAGCACTTAAATGAGAAGGGAATTGCTCCCACATAATGCTTGTCAATCACACACACACACACACACACACATATGTATATAATGCAAAAGTCAGCATTCATTGTATCCATATGCTCAAAAATGTATGCTGATGTTAATACATGCTCAAAGAAAATCTCACACATATACACAGATTACTGACAGTGTATTTCCCACAGGGAATAGACTTTCATCCAAAGTACACTGGAGAAAACTTGACCTGTACTGTACAAGGCCTGAAGAGGAGTACACAGTATAAATTCAGGGTAAGTGGATGGCGGTGTTGTGTGTGTGTGTGTGTGTGTGTGTGTGTGTGTGTATGTATACCATTTCTGCTGGTCATTGCCACAGTTACATTCTTATTTGTTGCAAGAAATAAAAAGGCAAAACTCTTCATATATGTCATCCATATAACAAAAATAACACCATTCTAATGAAATAGTTTAATAAATAGTTACACAACCCTATACAGACACATAAAATAGATGTGAGGGGGGCGAAATCGACTCTCAGACGGCAGCCGGCTGTAGCTCAATATTTAACATACAGACCAGGAGTAGGATCCATCTTCTCATCTAACTTTCAAGAAAGCAAATGTTTGTTTCTTTGGTCTGTGTCACACTGATAGAAATGGACAGTAATAGCATGATTGGCATTAGCCTCTTTGGCGCATGGGATGAGTACGATTTGCCACATAGGATGGTACGATAAAAACAGCAGATTTATATAAATCCCAAATAATACAGAATTCAATAATATGGTATCCAAAGATTAAAGCAAACCTTTACCTGATCAAAATAATCAAATTGATTTTTTCCAAGGATACCAACATATCCAGGTGTCTTTCAGTGGTAATACAACATCCATCAATCAAGGAACAAACACAGCATTTTAGCACCAGTGAATTGACAATTTAACCAGTAGTGTAACAAGGCAATTCACCAGCCATTTAGAAAGTACAGAACTGTCCGGCTCTACTAAAAGCTGTGATAGCCGATCATAATCTGAGGACATTGTGAAACATAATGTACCGGCAGTAGATCTCTGTGTGTTTGTGTGCATGTTAATGCAGCTAGTCCTGTGTGTGCCTTGCTATCAAGAGTGTATTATGGTGCAATCATCTCAAACAACACCATACATTTACTTTCACACGCAAACGTGCGCATGTCCTCACTCACACTGTCCAATGAGGCGGTAAATGTCTTAAGACACAAACACACATGCTCACACATACTGTGTCCTTTGTGATGTTCATGCATTGTGAACATCTGGGAACTAAACAGATTGATTGTCCAATGGATGGGGTAATGGAGGGACTTAACTGGCAGAAAGGCAGAGGAGCCGGGAGAAATACAGATGAAGGAACAGAGAGTAATGGCTCCTATTAATCAGGACAGTTTCTTTACTTCTTGATGGATTTCTCTATACGTTCCCTTCTCTCATCCAGTCACGCTCAGTGTGCTCGTTTTTGTCTAACATTCCATCTTTACTCATTTTGTTCTTTTATCACCATCTCTTTCATTTCTCTCTCTTACGCTTCATACTGCCCTTCCTCTGTATCCTGTCCTTCCCTTCTGTCACACTCTTCTTCTCCTTTTCTTTCCTCTTCTCTCTTTTCATTTTCTTTCACACTCTCCATCCTATAACCCTCCATTCTGTCCATTTCCCTCCCCGCAGCTCATCGCATCGAACATGGAGGGAAAGAGCAGTCCCAGTGAAGTGTTGGTGTGCACCACCAATCCGGACAAACCAGGCCCTCCATCTGCACCCTGTGTCGCCGCAGCAACGCCCTACGGATTTACCGTCACATGGGGTAAAGATACACACCCACACATACAATCACATATGCTGTTGGCCACTGCAGAGATTGACAACACTTCTAATTCTTTGTTTTTTTGAGTGGTAATAGATAAATATATAATATAATATATAAAATAATATATTAAAAAAAACACAACTTACTTAAAAAACTAACATGTTGCATAAGAAAAGCAATGATGAAAGGTGAAAAACAATTGACAAACTGCTGCCTCTGGGGTGTTATCATGAAACTGAATTAGCAGCCATAAAAGCCATCATGTCTGCTATCATCCATCTGTCCTGCGTTAGTACTGCAGTAGTCAGAGCAACCTGTCTTTTCTCAAATGTTATAAACATGGCGCATATTTTACTTTGTCTCACAGTCTCTATTGAAATCATTTATTTGGCTCTCTCATAGCTACATATTTTTATAATGCCAAACAGTTGTCTTTATTATGTATTAAATGTGATTTGGTTTGTTCCCAATAGTGTGTTGTTTTATAGTTACTATCAGAATGTATGAAAAGTGTATTTAAAATAGTCTATATATAAATGAATACAGAAGTAATAGAATCAGATCTCTTGCTACTGAAACATTTGGTATTTGGAATTCTCATTTTTGTTTAGCTGAAAGACCAACAGTCACAGCCCCTGACAGTTTATAAGTTATTGTACAATGTCTTCAGGATTGATGAGGGTGCTATATGTCATGAAAAAGTCCCGACTGATGACTTATGGAAGTGTGTTTTGTAATTTTTGTATAGATTTGTGCTGATTTTCCTTAGGCCTTAAAGGTCATGTTGGAAATTTGACATGTTTTACATGTATTCATCTAAGCTGTTGCATGATGTCAACCCAAACTGAAATGAGTTACTCGATTCCTCCAACAGATCCTCCCCAGGACAACGGGGGCTCAGAGGCTCTTACGTACCTGCTGGAGATCTCAGAGGGTTGCTCTGAAGGTACGACTTACATAGTGTTGTTGGTTCCGTCCGTCCATCCATGCCACAGATTCAGCTAATTTGAGTACTTGTTCTTCCAGTCCATCATCTTATAAAATGTACCATCTGTCCTCTCTCCCTTGTGCTAGTTCTCTCTATGCATCTATTTCCTTCACTTAGTCTCCTAAGAAGAATAGCGGCCATAATTCACTCTTTGTTAGCATCAATTTAGCACACAGGATCGTTAAAAATATTCTCAGATTTGCACTCCATGATACCAAATGTTCTCTTGTGTCTTTCAGTGTAGATAGAGGGGAGAGAAAAGAGGCGTCATTTCTTGAATCTGTGTTCATTCAATCTCATCAAAGAAAGAGGAGTTAGTTGTTTATTGGAGACTTGTGTTGAATACCAAAGAATAGAAGAAGAGCACACATAAAACACAAAATACAGAAATATGTGAAATAATCAAAACTGTTCTAAGATAACAGTTTTCTGTTTGGCAGAAAATTGTATGTTCATGTGGGATTCCATTGCTCATGGTAAGAAGATAAACATGAAAATTAAGGTTTTCAGGGCCATTAAACATCAGAAATAACTTGCACAATAAAACTTTTTTTGCCCATGATTACCTTGTTTTCTGTATTTTGTCTCCATCTCCTCTTTTTTTCCTGTGCCCTTCTCGCCACTCACTAAGCTGCACCAACGGTGAACTCTCAGGATGGCTGTGACTCATTGTGTTAGCTATTAAGTGTGTTTTGTGTGTGTTGCATTGTTGTTCTGAAACAGATGTTTGGGCAAAAAAGAAAAAAAGTTCCATACACCAGTCACTGAACACTGTCTTTTTCATGTGCTTTAGTTTACTTTTACTCCACTTTATGTTGTAGTAAAAAAAATGTAAATAACCCTAGCACATGTCACATTTAACACACAAGTGATGCTTTACAGGAATAATACATTTTACAGGCCTACACAATCCACCAACAGAACAAAAACAGCAACATAAAGTGGTGCAGGCATTGTTTAGGTCAACGGGATTCTGTTTCTGGGAAAATTATTTGGTCGACTGCAGCAGACTGTATGTGACCAATGTAATTATGTTTTTGTGTGTGTGCAGCGAGCCAGTGGGAGGTAGCGTACAGTGGTCCAGCAACAGAATGTGTGTGTGAGCGCCTGACACCTGGGACCTCCTACCGCCTACGCGTGTGTAGCATCACCACCGGAGGACACAGCCCTGTAAGACACAAACACACACATATGCTAAAAAAACTTCAGAGTGGTAACTCTGTATTTTCGCAAACAGGTCTTGAGTTAGGATTGGGGAAACAGTGATTCATCTATGTTGCTCATGTAGAAAAATGTGGGAAAATCTACAATCTGCACACACATAATCAACAAAGTATACTTAACATTTCTGCCAGTTATTAATCAAACAGATCTTTAACTGTAGTTTCTTCTCTTTTGTTTTGATTTCCTGTGTTTTTCACTGCTCCTGAAGTGCACTGTTAGTGCTCTGGTACGTACATTAAGCATCCCACCAAGACCTTGCCAGCCCCCAAGAATTGTGGGTAAAGCCAAACACAAGGAAGTGCAGTTAGAATGGGGTGAGTTGAAACATACACATACACTGTGTTTAGTTTTATTTAACAGAATGTATTTGAATTCTTTCCTGCTTAATATGTTTCCCTGGCCAACTCTAATGTAACCTTGGTCTACCATGTTTTAGCCTAATTGAGCCCTAATTTAGCCCATTGAATGCCTAACCTAGCCTCATATCTGACTTGACTCTCCTAATGTCGGTCCATTATTGCAGATTAGTACTGTTATCTGTTGGCAAGCAAAAGTCTCCCAGGCTGAAACACTAAGGAAGTTCTTGTTTTAACCAGTTTAATACAGCTGGCAGCAGCCCTAATCAGCTCACATTCAGACCGTGCTTCTACAATTACTGGCTCGAGTTGAAGGTCAAACTTAATGTATTGGAGGGTTTTCCCCACTGTCTCTATTATTTATTACTGGTGGAAGGAAGAATCCCTTGGAGAAATGCACCTGTTGAACTGATCTGTAAAAAGATCATAGATGTATGACGTTTTATCATATATGATTTTAATTACCTGTCATCTGATCATGGTTTGATTAAAATGGCTCCCCCCCCGCAGATACCCCTGTGTCTGAGGGAGTATGTGAGGAGTGTGTGTTCAGTCTGGAGATGAGTGAGGGGGGCAGCAAGCCAACAGAGGTCTACCATGGCTCGGATCTGCAGTGCACTGTTGGTAGTCTGCTACCTGGTGCCACATACAGCTTCCGACTGCGGGCTGCAAACGAGGCTGGGGTGAGAAATTAACATGCACACACAATAATAATAAATCATTTGAAAACCCATCAACAAGTAAATCGCCAGGCAAGACCATAAAATCCACAAACAAATCACGTCCCTGATGATACATTTTGAAGTTAGAACCATGCATTTCAACAAGTCAGCTGTTCAAAATGTATAAAAGCAATTCTTATTTTCCGCTTGACAAGCATGAAATTCTGTGTTTAATGGCTCTTATGGCTGTGAAATCTGCTCAGCACATTTTGATACATGAACTCTGAAGCCTCTTGATATGACCGATATTCAAATGTTTTTTATTGTAGCCAACAACACAGACGCACAGGTACGGATACTCGTATCGAGTAGGTCAGAGTGTCCCAGACAGACTAACAACAGCTGAGTTTGGATGAAGAAGTGCTCCACAGTTTGAAGCTAACATCTGATTGGTTTGATAATCCACACACTCGAGATTGAGCAAGAACTTAAACTGGCTGATCAAATCCAGGCACAAACACAGTACACACACTCAAAAATAGGAAGAACAGCGACACACAAGACTCACGTGTACAGACATACAAAGGAAACCCAGTGTGATTTGTGCTGCCTTTCCCAGATGTGTTAGCTTGAACACATGTGTCATCGTGAGTTTGGTGTCCCTTTCTCTCTTTTAGTTTGGAACGTACTCTGACCCAACTGAGGTGACGACTGCAGCGGGTCCTCCTAGCCAGTGCGGGGCGCCACTTATCGCTCTCACCAGTAACACCTGCGTAACGCTCAACTGGGAGGTGAGACCGATACACAGATAATTGGATAATTGGCAGTAATGTTTAATTCCCATTGGTTTCCTTGACCTGAGTGTGTAATTCTGTGTGTTGCAGAGTCCCGAGGGTTCGGGTACAGACATCTCTGAGTACTGCTTGGAGTGGGCGAGGGAAGATGAACCCATGGAGCTCATCTACTGTGGATCTGTCACACAGTGTGAACTGTCAGACCTGACGCCTGCCACAGATTACTGCTGCCGGCTACAGGTAGCACACACAAACGTACACTCAAACCTACACGTGGGCATGAAATACATATACATATGCTTATTCACACCCACACACAGATACTGCATTTGCACACAGAGATGTTTGCTCACAAGAAATAAGAAAGCACCTAAACTATACAGTACATGAATACAGAAACACGTGTGAAAACATACACATGAACACAGTTGCAGGCATGACAGAGTCAGTCAGGACACCAACACAGATAATGCACAACACATACATTCAAATGTCAGCCAGGGAAGCTTCAAAATCAAGAAACACACACAGACAGAGACCGGTGAAAGGTTGATGATTACTGATTCTATTTGTGTTCTGTCTCTTAATCTTATACATAAATAATTGCTTTCATTTCTCTGTATAATTGTCTAACACACATACACGCACACTTTCTCTGTCTCCAGATGTACCCTCTGATGTTATGAATCTGATAACAAAATGTTTTATGGCTCTCTTCTTTACGGGTTCATTTATAGTTTTTGAGGATAGCACAATGTCATCCTAATGTCCTAATCAATGCTTTTGTGTGTGTGTGTATACGTGATTTGTCTTTGTGTGTTTGTGTGCATCGATAGTGTGCTGCAAGAAAACATAAAAGAGCCACCGACTTGGTTGAGCTCTCTTTGACACCTTACGTCCTGTACCTGTATGAACCAGTGCAGGCTGATGTCCTGTAGCATTGTTTCAAAGCTGTATAGGCTGACATACTCTTGTTTTATGAGAACACTTTAAATAACCAGAGACTCACATGTCTTTGTTTTTCAAGCCTCACTAAAACATATTTGACACCTGAACATAAATCAGAAATACTAATGAAATTTTTCTATTTTTTCTACTATGTAGCTAGTTTACATAAATAAACTAATACTAGTTTAAATAAATTAGTATGTCAAGTACACGCTGTAGAATGCAAATAATACCATCCACTCCTTGATCTGCACTCCCATTAATGTCGCTGGGCTGTTCTTGGAAATTGGCTACAGTGCATTTTGAAGCAAAAAAAAGCACTCCTCATGTTCTTGGAAGTGCTGTGTGTTTTTGACAATTACAATAAATCCTTCACTCCTCGCTTAGTCTTGCTTGTTACCTTTAACAGCCATAAAGTGCACATTTTGCTTGCAAATTAAAAGAAATGTCTTCATTTTATTTTAGCTCAGGATTTCAAAATCTTGCAGATCCATTCTTTAAAAGCTGGTATATTTTGTCCTGGTTTCCTCCTTGCTGAGTTTGTGTATGGCAATGAAGTAGATAAAGGATACTTGAGGTGAAAATAAATGTGTGTTACACAGGCACAAGAAATAGACTAATGATCTTTCACAACTAATTTGTATTCATCTCCCTCTGGTGTTTTTTTCTTCTTCTATTCTTCATGCATTTTTCTTTTACTTTCTCATGCTCTTTGTCTATATTACTCTTTCTCCTGCCAGTTCATTTCACCTTTGTCTCCTTCCCTTTTCCCTTCCCTCCACCCATCTTCTTATTTGTTCTCCTTTCGTCACCTCTTTTCTGTCTTCAAATTCCTCCATACCTTCCCTCATCTCCTCTCTGACCCTTACTGTGTTTTTGTGTCCAACTCAGGCGGTGAATCAGGCAGGTGCTGGTCCTTACAGCGAGCTAGTGAGTTTCCGGACCCCGGCGACAAATCCCGACCTGGTCTCCTCCCTCACCTTTCTGGACCTCCCGACCTCCTCGGAGTCAGGTCACTCCCCATCTACCTGCCTCCTCCTGAAGTGGGACGAACCGAACAGCAACGGGGCGGAGATAACATCCTACGTCATTACCCTGGACGACCAAACCATCACTGTGGAATCAGGGACAAGTCACCTTGTCACAGACCTGCAGCCAGACAGTGAATACAGGTACTGACATTAATTATAACATCAGGGATTATGTGAGGAATATATAAACTGATTAGTGGATACAAAGTGTGATTTTATGTTGATGATAACCAAATCATGGGTTGTCATTTTGACATACCAATGTCTTACTTCCTATACATGAGCTAGAAAAAAAACTCAAATATACTGCCACAGACACTAATGAGTCGATGTCTGAACATCTGAACCAGGACAGCACACAGCTACACTGTGATCAGCAACCCATGTTAGCTATTCAGCTAAAGTCTCCTTCTTAACTAACTTAAACATGAACACAGGTCTTGTCCTTCACCTTAGCTTGTTGAACGAGCCCACAAACAACCAGGAAAGGTGCTGTGCTAAGATCAGTTTCCAGGCTGGAAAGCTAATTAGCTGTAAAGCTGCAGCACATTAAACAGCATATAAATGTACATGCAAATGTCACTTCAGTCTGGTTAAAGATGCTGGCGTAGTCCTTACTCTTCAGTACCAATAACAAATCGCTGTTCGCTTCCTAGGTATAACACCAGCACTCAGGCAGCCTGCCAATTGCTGTCAGTTAAATACAGACACACACCTGCAGCAAGCTGAGAGGAAAAGAGGCATTTCTGATATTTCCCCAAATACTTTTTTCTTCCTTGCAATAATAAAAAACTACAATGCATTTAAAACAACACACTGACCACTGTGATCACTGACATGATCACATGTGGCAAAATGTGATTTCAGCAACACTTACTCCAACTAATGTGTTTGCACTTCCATTAAGTTTAAGGAGCTATTAGTGAGATCAAAATTTTTTTACAAAGTCACTAGTTTGTTTTAGATTTACGCTTTTTAAAGTATAAACCAGCTGATGTCTGCATCAAAGACAGCCTGCATCAACGGCTTTTAAAATATTCTTAAGTTAATTATGAAATGGTCCAAATGCACAGAATACCAAAACCGCAGTCTACAGTTACTAGTTAAGTTAATTAATGATGAATTATTAAAAAAAAACACATCACAATGAATTATTCATGTGCATTATCTCTACTCGTTTTAAGTATTTCTGTTGATATTATGGGTAATACATTTTTACATACATATATACTTGTATATCATTTTTATTTACATTTAAATTACACATGCATTTTAAGGTATGTGTACAGTAGTAGTAGTTGTAGTAGTATAAAGTAGCTAGGCATAGCCTGTATGATGTTGACATCAGTAGTGACATCGGACCTTGTTATACTCGGCAGCAGTAAACAACTACTCAGTAATCTGCATCACCAGCTACTGTTGTTATGCCTCTGTAAGCAGTTCTGTGATCACACAAATGTGTGCGGATGTGTGTGCATGCATGTGATTGTGTAATGAGTTCTTTGAATTGAGGGTGAAAAAAGGAGAGGGTGTTCAAGGTAGAGGTACGTGTGAAGAGGCAACACACATTGTTTTCATTGTGAGGTTGTTTTTGTCCCAATGTCACCCTGCTCTCTCATGTAATGACCACTGTGCATGTGTATGTTTGTGCACATGTATTCGGGTGTGTGTGTGTGTGTGTGTGTGTGTGTGTGTGTGTGTGTGAAAGTCTGCCTGTGGGAGTTTGTGTGTGCCGATGACAATAAATTTGGTTATTTACAGCAGTGAGGTCCTTCAAATAATATTATTCCTCTTATATTTGTGTTTATGGCGTTTACGTTGTGAAGGACTGCTGCAAATGGTGTTTGCTCTGTTAGAATGTGGCTGTGGGCGCTTTAGTGCACGTTTACAAAATGTCTCATTCTGAGGTTATTGTCAATAAACAGTGTTTAGGCTTCAGGTGTTTTCCTCTCTCTTTCTGTCCACGCTGGAGAGAACTGACCTTGGTAGTAGTTGTATGTTCAAGAGAAAGAAAGTAATTTAGTTTTTCTTTTTCCAATAATTCACCTATACCACCTAAATAATGATTTTGACCTTTCAATGTATTTTCTAATATAATATCTAATACATTTCATGTTTTCATTGAAAGCTTCATAACATTTAGGTCTCCAAAGATTGTGCAGAACATCTTTAGTTTAAAAAGAAGTAGCAGCAGAGATTGTTCAATTAGGTTTCACAGGCATACTTCGTCTTCACTCAATACCGTTACAGTTTATTAATGATGTTAAATGGTATTTAAGTCTATAGAGACACGTCAAAAGGATAATTGCCACACTGTCACACATGACAGAATACAGATTCACTAAACCTGCACTGTTAAGAAATTGCACTCTCAGACAAGAAAATCTCAATTACTAACAAGTAATTATAAGAGACGCTGCATGGCTTTTGTAGAAAATCCTGTCACTAAATTTTATGTATTTGCAGGAAGGTACAATTTTGTTTCCCAACTGAAAAATAACCATTGTATTTACATTTTAGTGATTTGGCTAGCTGCCTTTAAACTGAGCATGCAATGAGTGACTAGGTTCAGTGTTTTGCTCAGCAGGAGACATGGTTACGTCAAGCCTTATAGTTGTGCAGTGAGCACTGATGCATCATCTTTTATTCACAAATTGTTTCATCTTTTACCTTAATTTTCTTCACTTCATGATGAAACAAATACTGTGAAACAAAAACCACACCTATTCTGAACTTCCCTATATCCCTATATGTAATCCCTCATCATCAAAGCTAAGCTCTTCTGCTCCTTCTTCTCCATCTCTGTCATCTATATGTTTAATCACCCAGTGGATGGATGAACGTTGCCCTTTCGCCTCAGTCTCCACTCAGCTGCATGAATTATAATGAAAGGTTACAGTTACAGAGAATCAGCAATTAAATGTCAGAGGATAGATGCTCTCTAGCCTTGGGCCTCTGATGTGGATGCTAATCAGACATTGACAGAAAAAGGGTGTGGAAGGGCTTCTTAGAAAGAAGACAAGCAAAAGCAAAAATCCATTTCTGCAAGTTCTTTTTAATTAGCAGTAGATCTGTGTGCCCTCTTGTGTGTTTGGGTGCATGTTAGTATGTTTTATGATGTGAGTAAACAGTACAAAATACATTTCTCCTAATTTTCTTTCTCTCCATTGTACATTGCACAGACCCCACTGTAGCCTGTCTGTTGTTAACTATTTCTAAATAGGCTTTTTGAGGAACATAAACCTTTATCAAGTTGGGCAAAGAAAAAAAAAACTGCTTTCTGTTGCTTGGAAAATAAAGTTATTTTCAAATAGCAAGTCTTATAAAACAGTGATTCAATTTCTGTATCTACTGTTGTGTAGATAGAGGAAAAACAGTGGGCCAACAAGTCTGACATATTTAAGTTTCATCCTGGAGAGTACATTGATTGAAGAATGGTAATGGACAAAGGGATCACATAAGCAGCCAAGGTCAAAGCTAATGCACCAACTCAGCCTCTTCATCACAAATTGTAATCTTTCTCTCTTTCTCCCCCTCTGTGGCACGCAGTGTACAGATTCAGGCTGTGAATGCTATCGGCTCCAGTCCCTTGAGTCCACCCCTGCTGGCGAGGACACGCCCCCTCCCCCCAGCCCCACCCCCTCTCGAATGCTCGGCGGCTGGCCCTCAGAGCCTGAAGCTGAAATGGGGCGAAAATGCCAACAACACGCACACTCGCGCCCTGCTTGCAGATGACATGGTCTACACACTACAGATGGAGGACAAGAACCACAGGTGGAGCACGCGCACACACACACACACACACACCCCCATACACCCCCATCTACACTGCGCTTACATCATTGTTCACCTCATGGTATAGACTGAGAAGGAGTCCAGCTTACTATATTCGAGACTACATATACATGGTAATTCCAAAACATATGTAATTACACATGAACAGCTCATAAAACTTACATTTAGGCAAGACAATACAAACCTTAAGTTTTGTTCACACTGTACACCTCCTATATACCGCACACCCTAGCATTACATAGTATAAACTAAGCTTATACTAAAACTGGACATGAAACGGCTGCATAGTGAATGATGATGGGCCTTGCCGGTTTTCCCGATGTGATACAAAATTCAAAACATGGAGAGCGCCCCATGAGAACAAGCTGTACTACATATGTGCTAAGCGATAAAGTTGAACTCAAAATCATAACATTATTATATTATTTTTTAATCTAAATCAAAATATAACAAATGCATGCGCAATCTCATATAAAACAATCAAATTAATCTCAAAATAATTAAACTAATGCAGCAAACTGTGTTCCAGTGCAATTCATTACATGAGTTAAAACTCAAATTAGTTACATTTATTTGGACAGCAGGATTTGGCAAAAGACTTTCATGGCAATTTTGTTTAATTCCTTTTTTAATTAAAGTCCATCCCCAACTAACATTGTTTACTCTTAACAGAAGTAGCAACAGTCAACCTTGATCTATTTTAATGAGCTTTGCATTTAAGTGAAAGAGTCAGTAGCTGCCCTGGGAAAAAACAACACATGAATATTAATTATTCTAAATGTTTTTTTCTTGGGTTTGTAGAGATTTTTGGTCAAAAGAGGTACTCATCAACAGTATACACACATCTGTAGAGACAAGACAAGATTACTGGTTATATATATATATATATATATATATATATATATGAACAGGAATTGAAACTGTGATGTTCCCCAGAAGATGTGCTCTCTAAACCTCTCGGCCATCCTGTGCACCACAGTTCACAGACTCCACAACCCACAGCTAGTCAATACAGCAAATCAGGACCCAGAAGGTCAATAATACACACAAATCCTTAAACACTCACACACTGGGTTTTTTCTGTGTATGCAGTAACCAGATGTACCAGTGAGTAGTCACGTTGAGGGCGTCTGGAGCCAGCCTGGATGAAGCCTCCAAAAATCAACCTTCCATTTAACTGACTAGTCAGACAGGAGTGACAAAGAGAGAAACGGGGAGACAGAGAATTAGAAGACTGAGGAGGAGGAGAAGGGGCATAACGTGACCGCTGAGTGGAACACACAATTGTAAGGAGGGCATTATTGTTAATGGGAGCTCTAAGTGAATCTTTAATACATCCAAGCAGAAATAGCGAGTGGGAGTAGGGGAAGGGTGAATAAAGAAGTAGGAAACTATATATATTATATATATATACTAAACTGAAACGCAGCGAGGAGCCACTTTTATCTGCCTGCCTGTCTGTCTTCCCACCTGTCAGATTGTCTCCCTCCATCCAGCCCTCTACCATTCTGGTTGGCCGGCTATAAGTGTTTGAATTAAGGCTTGGCTGGCATCAAGTTGGCACACAGGTACCGATGGTCCAGAGTGCAGCAGGCAACAGATGGGGCCCTATCCGGCAGGCTGTGATCTGTTAACCTCTCCGACACACACACACAAACAGAGGCATGCACGTAGGCACAGACACACTCCCTGCAAGCCAAATTAAAACAGCTTTCACAGTTTAGAGTCCTATTTAATGGGCCCAGTGATTAGTATAGCAGTAAGCTAGTCTGTGTGTGTTTGTGTTTCTCTGACCATGCTTGGATGCAATTATGTGTATATGCGTATGTCTACATGCACCATATTTGCATCAGATGGTATTTTGAGAATCATCCCAGCATTTTTTCAAACCTGTATGTGAGAAAGTGCATGTAAGCACTTACTTTGCTGTAAATTGAAAACATTTGCTTTAATCAGTTAATCACAATCATTCCAGGTTTCAGTACCACTTGTTTTCTTTAATCTTGTAGAAACAACAGCATGTAGTCCATCCCTTTTGCATTTAGCAAAACATATAATACATTTTATGTACATTAAAGTGTTTTCTGGATAAAATGAAATGAAAACTGTTTGAGTGGTTTTTGTCACTCAATTCAGAGAAGAGGGGGTTTGTTTGTGTTCCAAGACAGCCTTTTGTTTGGTTCAAAAGTAGCCTGAAATTGGTCTCAAATTTATCATTCGTCAGGCCAGTCTTATTTTATTTCTTTTGAGTCCACGTGTCCCTTCTTGCTCTAAGCTTTTTTGATTTCCAATCACCAAAATAAAACTTCAAAAATTTTGGGTAGTCAGTTCCTCTATAGCTCAATATTTTTTCATATCAAGGAGGTGTTTTTTCCCCTCCATCTTATCTGTACCAGAAGTTCAATGGGGTTGGAAATAATTCAGGCTTCATAGTAAGGAAATATTGGATTGCAACTGGCATTTTTTCAGTTCATAATAAAAATTCCCTGTTTTTATAATAAGATACTAAAATCTGTCACTTTTGTGGTGCGGAAGGGTGGTGGACCCAAGTGCAGGACCCTGGAGCAAAGCAGGTGCAGTTCAAAAAGGCTACCACACACACTGGTAGAGTGGCTGATAAACAGAGTCCAAAATAAAACAAGGTAATCCAACAGAAATCCAAAAGCCACAGAAATAGGGAAACAGAGTAACATGACGGGCACGGCAGGAAAAACCACTACAACACGAGACCGGACATAGACTGAGGAAATAAGCAAGTATCTATACACACATGGGTTAACGAGCTGGGAGAGGGATCCACAGGTGAAAGACATGAGGGACTAATCAAGCACACAGACAGGTAGAGTGACAGCAGGGGAAAATAGACAGATACTAACAGATGCAAAACACAAGACCATACACTAACTGGAACTCAAGGTACTTAGCGGACAAGCAGGCAGAGAAATTACTGGGGTAACAGACATAACACAGGTTACTGAACACGGGCCATATCAAAATAAGATGTAACAGATCAGAATGATAAAAATAAACTAACGCAGACACAAGCAGACAGATCACAACTAACACCAACAAGGAACACAGACTGAAGCTAAGATAAAACAGAACTCAGAGCAGACAGGGGCAAAACCACACAGATGTTTACAGACCAGAAATAAACACTAAGGCAAAACGGATACTAAGTAAACTAAAAAGATGCGGATGAATGAAATAATAAACGAGGCTACACAGAGGCTAAAGCAGAATGAACAAAAACCAGATTAATGAATCTAGCAGAGAACATAAATTGACACCTAGCAAACTGATAAACAAATATAGCCACAAGTGGCGATTTCATACCTTTTTTTCGCAATATCGCCATCAAAAATTTTACACACATATGGTTGAATATTGTTATGAAACACATTCTGCAAGTTTTGTAATGATTGGACAAGCATTTTCTGATCTATAGCTTGATTTGTTTCATTCCACATCCAATTATTATGCATTTATAGCGCCTCCTAGTGGTCAATTTGAATGAGACTTAAAGTGTATGTGTGAGGTGCTTATGTAGACATATCCTGCAAGTTTTGTGTTGATTGGACAAACAATTTGTATTTTGTAGCCTGATTTGCCTTTTATCCCCTGCAATTTGTTTGCATTTATAGCGCCCCCGGGTGTTTGATATGAATGAAACTTTCAGGGAATGTTTCATTTACTTATGTGGACATATCCTGAGAGATTTGTGATGATTTGAGAATGAATATGGGATTTATAGTGTAATTTGTGTAATGCTAAGCACCTTTCTTGTGCTTGTAGCGCCCCCTAGTGATGTATGTACATCAAACTGTTCAGGTATATCTGGGGCCCTATGGTTGCTGATTTGTGTTCATTTATTTCCAGAGCCACACCCCTTTGAAGTTTATTGGTCCATATCTTGAAAAGTAATTGAGATATTGACATGCTTTATACAACTTTTAATAAGCTTGATCCAATGAAGACTCACTGATAATTTGGTGTCAATCGGAGCTATGGTCTAGGAGATGTCAAAAATGTGTTTTTCAAAAAATTCAAAATGGCGGAAAAATTTTCTAGGCGGACCTTAATGGTCCTAGAGGCTTTTTTGTAGAGCACATTGAGCTGGACCTGTCGGACGTACGCCGTGAGGGGGGGTGGCCTTTCAAAGTTTGGATTTTGAAGCCTTAATTACAGCGCCACCATGTGGCCGATTGGGTTCATATTTCTATGGAAGTACTATTCCCCCAAGTTTCATGTTTCTAGCTCATTCCAGCTCATGGGAATTTGAGCCGCCACGGCACACAACTAATTATAATAGTAATAATAACTAAAACACACAAACATAGAATAACATAGACTTCATAACTGATACAGAAAAGACTAAAATAACAAAACTGAGAACTAAACAAGGCAGGCACACAGTGTGACAAATCATCAGGGTGAAGGTTTTGTAGAAGCATCCAAGGTTGAGGGTAATGGCTATTTAGGACGGTATTAAAAAAAGCTTATGTTTACATAACATATTCGTTGTTTTTTTTAACACAGCTTTAAAAAGCAGAATGTTATATTGATTATAATTTGTCATTGTAAAAGCACGAATTTTATACATTAGTATAAAGTATAGCAATGAAGTGGAATGACATTTATTCAGACAGACGTTCAGATAAAAAAATAGCAGCATCTCTCCACACAGCCTAAATATTATTCCACACGCACCATTATTTCACTCTTTCCTCTTCATCTCCATCACTTTCTCAATATGGAAAATGACCATTAAGTCTATAATTGACGGAATCGCTAATGTCATGACAATGTGTGATTCCTGACTGATTCAACCTAATTGCCTTTGCTAATGATTCATTAATTGCAGCTAGTGGTAGTTGTGACAGGACGTTTAGGTGTATTAGCAACTGCATTAGAGGTTTATTGGACTGTGTGTATGTGTGTGTGTGTGCAGAGGGTTATCTAGAAATGAATGGATTGAGCTGGTTTACAGGTCTCCCCCTCCTCTTACAGTGCTCTTCCCTTGTTCACTCTCATCACACTCCATTAGAATGAATTAGCAGGAATTTGTTATTATTGATGAAATTGCCATGCCAACCAGATGCTTCACTGCTAATCAGAAAGTATTGAGGGAGATTGCAAGGGCATTTTGAAAATGGAGAACCTATTGAATCTTGAATATATTTTGCTTTGTAAACAAACATATTGAATAGCTAGCTATAATTTCTGCAAATATAATTTCTGATTTTGGCAATAAATTCCATCAGTGTCATTTTGTAACCAAATCGCTTTACTGTGTATTCATGTCTTTGACTTTAGTTGTCCCCAACCTTGTCTCTCGCTGTCTTTGTCTCTGGCCGATTTAATTTGTATTTATTCTCATTTTATTGTTAGAAAGGCGACTTCACCTCTGAAGGACCTCTGGAGAAATGCACTCCCCTTCATACATTTTCTCCCTCCCATCTCATCTTTCATCCTCTTTGTTTCTCTCCCATCCACCCTGCCACGTCTTTGTGGGTGTGTAAAATGATAAATAAAACCATTTTCTCAGGTTCACAATATTTAATTTCCTTTCTTTACTTTCCCCTCTTTTCCCTATTTGTCTCTCTTTCTATGACAGCTTATTTTTTCCATTCTTATCTCACTGTATGCACACTTGTTGCTCACACTTTGTCCTCTTCGCTTATGGCTTTTTCATTTTCACTTTTTTCACTCCGTTGTTTTACAAGCTGGATGAGTTTGTTTGAATTTTCTCATTTCATTTTCTCCTCATCCATATTACTCAAAATACCTTCTGGCAGGGGTACTGGGAGTGTAAGGGCACCATGGCAACACGGGCAGTGCAGTGCAAAGAAGGCTTCAACTTTCTGACAGAATGGATATTTTAAATGTATGCAAGTAGAAGAACAGGCACTAGCTCAGGTGCAGTTGCTGTCATTTATAAGAATTATCTGTCCATACGTCCATCGATATGTCTGTCCACCCATTCTGTCCTGTTCCTCAGCCTTTCTTAAATTCAATTCTTCCATCTTTTCATCTGATCAGCTTTGCTTATTTATCTCTCCATCCATATCTAGCCATCAGTCTCCCAGCCCCACCATCTGTTTATTCATTCGTCCATGTTGCTCATTTCTCTATCCTTCATTCTTATATTCAGCCATTTCTTTACGCATACCCATTTTTTTCAAGCAGCCAGCCAGCAAGCAATTCAGCCACTTTGAAAACAAGCTGTTTCTCCTTCCCCGTCTCTACATTATCAATTAGTATCCATGCATGATACATCCATATAAGGCAATAATGGCTTAAAAACATGTTTATTATATTGGAATGGATAACAAATGCATAAACTGTGTTGTGCAAATGTAATGATGATTTCATCATTAATGACAACTGCACACATTTATTTCGGTCATCATATGCTATTTCTGTGTGTACAATGGAAAAGGTTATTCTTTAAACCTCCAGTGCGGACTTTTGTCTCGCCCTTCGGACAGCGATTACACACCACTGTCGACACATGCTTATCTTTTATAGCCTCTGCTATGTGCATTGCTATAAACTTTTGATTGAAAACAGATTTCTCCCTTTAATATTGAGTAAAAACAGTTATATTGAGTCAACAGTCTGACAATTACAATTACAGTTACAATTTTACCGGGAAGCTGTTTGATAAAGTTATGCCAGAATAAATGTTTTTCTGTGTGGGATGAATGATTGCTGGCTCTTGGAAACAGTGTTTAAATGAAGGGCCGGTGCAGTCAAAGTAGTGTTTTAAGATGTCTGCATCTTAATCACTGCAACATAACTCAAACATCATAGTTACAGCACAATAGGCACATTAAATAAATACAGTTCTATTTTATGAGTACAGCAACAATCAGAAAAATAATGCATCTTTGTCTTCGGAAGCAAAAGAGGCGTGACATGTAACACAACAGCACAGGCGTCCTGTCCTGCTTGCTACCCCATGCTACACAGATGTCGATTCAGGTATGTTACTACCTCCTCTGCCAGCTTAACTCTCGCTCTCTGTCCTCCTCTGCTCCTTGTTGTGGTTAATTGGTTGGCTGTTTGGCTCACGATCAAGGTTGCCCTTCATCTCATTAAATGCAGCCTGGTGATTTTGTGTGTGTGCTCTGATGAGTATTAGTTACTCTGATGATGGAATATTATGATAATGGAAATGTTGACGGATTTACTTTTATATGAAAATTGCTGTTTTTTGGGCCATGTGGTTGTTAGCTGAGAGTCAGCAGAGAGTAAACAAGGTGAGACACGGTTGCACGTAGCATTTACATTGCAACCACTGAGCTAACTCTACCAGCGCTAGGTGTCTGTGTGTGTGTGGGTGTCTGTGTGTGTGTTAACTGTAAGGCCTGGCAGTGAGGCAAAGGATTAACAACATCATATATCAGCTGGAGAAACACATCACTTCTCTGTAGTGCAGCTACATAAAGAGCTCATCTGGAGTTATAGCCTTCTACTAAACCATGACCTCTCTCATCTCTTCTTTCTATCTCACCCTCTCTTCCCTTTATTCCTACAGTAGATCCTCCATCATTGTCTCCACTCTTATAATTACCAGTCACCTCTCTTTTCCAACTCCTTTATTTCTCCTATCCTTCATATCCTCCTCGGACTTTCTTCCTCCATCACTGCCTCCTATCTTCTACTTTGCCCCGCCACCTTTGTCTTCCCTCTCTCCCGTAACTTCCTTCCTCACTCAGAGTTTTACCCTATAGTGCTGAAAAGCTGATAGTGGAGATAAATAACCCCTTTTTTCAGCTAAAATCCCCATTTCTCCCTGATTTACTCATTCGCTCATTTATCATCTTGCCTTCAGTCCATCAATCTGTCCATCTAGCCAGCCAGAAACCCTTTTGGTGCTCGTTTTCATCAGATTTGTGACTATGGCCTGTCAGTATTTGTCCTGTGTGTTTATAAATCATCACTATCTTTGTTAAGATGCACTCCCCTCTCTTCCCGCCAGCATCCCTGTTTCTTTTCAAGGTCTCAACCACTTACTTCTGACGATCCCACCTTAACTTATGTTGATGCATTTGAAGACTCTTTTTGAGTTACTCACTAGTAAGAGGTGAATATCAACCATAAACACAAACTTATATTTGACGTATCAAGAGTTTGTTTGGATAGAGCTAGATTTATTTTAAAATAGTTAGGCCACCAATGTTATTAAGCACAGTTAACTTGTAATGCCTGCTATGATGAGTCAATGAAAGTCCTGTGCAAATGCATCAATCCAGTCCTGAACATGGTCTGAATCAGTTTATGTATCGTAAATCAGTTCTGTGTTTTCATATCATATGAGCATCATATCTCTCCTCTCCTCTAATCTATCTATTCATAGCACCATCCCTCCCTTCTCTCACCTTCTCCTCATTCTTCACCGTCTCCTTTATCTTTGACTCACTTTGTCTTCATGCCCTCTCCTTCACCGCTCGTTAGCATGTACAGATTTTGCTCTAGATTTGTGATTCATTCTCTCTTCCGTCCTCTTCATTACGTTCTCTGTCCAGGTTTGTGACAATCTACCGTGGCCCAAGCCACACCTACAAGGTCCAGCGACTGACTGAATCCAGCAGCTACAGCTTCAGAATACAGGCCATCAGTGATGCTGGGGAGGGTCCTTTCTCTGACACACACAGGTTCTGCACCACCAAGTCTGTACCCCCTGCCCTCAAAGGTAAGCTGACCCAGGCAACCCATTTTATTTATTCATTAGTCCAGCAATTTTGAACTTTAGAAGTTAATGCAACTGGCTCTAGCACTTTAGAGGGTACAGTGAATTGCCCAAAAGAGCTGATACACCCAGAGGCCAAAGTGCAGCAATACATTTGTTTCTGTTTGGCTGCTACAGATGACACATTTACTGTATCCTTGCTTGATTATTGCCTCCAGTATGTGGTCAATGCTGTAAACTGAGAGACAGTGGCTACAGTAATCACAGTAAAGAATACCCTCTCTGGTAATATAACACATCACAGCACTGACATATCCATAAACAGGGAAATAACAGCCGCAAGGGTCCAAACAGCTTCTGTAAAACTGTTACCAGTCCATGTGCACTGTCTGAAAGGTTCTCTGCTAATCAGCTTTCATTGAGGACAATAAAGTTGAGAGTTGAGACAAACTGTTCAATATGTCCCTGGTTAGAGTTTAGTAAAATGTATGTTATATTTAGCACAGGAATTAATGTAGTCAGAATTGGATCATTGTTGTTAGGTTGTTATTTCCGGTGTGAAATCACAATATTCCCCAAGGATATTATTGCCTTGCAAAACAATTATCAACGCTGAAAAACAAAATTAGCCACTACTCTTTGTTGTGGCTTAAATCCAGTATGATGTGCAGTACCTACACAGTTAACAGCCATTAACATGACTGAAACCATTACTGCTGATAGAAAGCATTAGTTTCTAGAAGGGGGATATTTGTGATGGCAGAAAATTGATCTGTCTTATGCTGATAATTATATATCTACCATTGTTTACTTATAGGCACCTTATCCGGCATGTTACTGTCCACTAGGACATGCAAGGGTTTGGTGTATGTGTTTGAACATCTGGGAAATTGGTATGTCTTATGCCTCTCTGTTACCATGGGAAGAGGAGTTTTCCAGGCCTATGTGTGTGGGAGCAGTCTCCCCTGCTACAATTGTTAATGTTGTCCTCTGCTCGGGGCCAGATATCTGATACTGCCCTAGGTGGTAGATGTCTGACCCAGCTGCTTTGTTTTATGTTCTTCTTTATTTTTCTCCTTTACTATCAACCAAAAGTAAACAGTTTGTTGTAATCCATTTACTTGTTCATTTCTGCACAGGGAAATATTAAATTTTCATCACAGATGTTAGTATTTACATTTTAGGTGGTAGAAAGAACTTATTTGGCCTTCCAGATGCATTCTTGAAATAGTAAAGGGTGTATTTATTACGTACACAGAGGTTGCTTTTATTTTTAGTGGGCCCAAATGTAGAAAGTCATTTCAAAAAGTAATACAATATAAAACAAATATTTTAAGTTTGAAATCCTGCCATGTGATTGAAATCATGTTTTGATGACATTTATTCCGACAGCTCCCAGAGTGCACCAGCTGGAGGGGAACATTTGTGAGATCACATGGGAGACTATCCCACCAATGAGAGGAGATCCTGTGAGCTACGTGCTACAGGTTCTAGTGGGACGCGAGTCAGAATACAAACAGGTTCGATTCACACACACACACACACAGGTCACGTAAGGACAGTGTTGAGAGCTCCGGTGTCTCTGTACTCCAGAGCCTCACTTCAGTTATTTGATTCATTCTTATTTTTGTGTGTACAACTACTGGGAGGATATATTACAGCCAGTCACAAATTTGCACATAGAAGAGTGAAACATACACACACAGACACTCTTCTCCACACACACATACACACTACATCTTCTCCGCACTGAGAGATACAGCATTCTGAAATTGAAGGTAGTCTGCAGTGCCAGCAGTATTTATTGAATGGTATTGGAGGATTTTAATGAGAATCACAAAACACGAGGAACAAGTGAAAAAAATGATTTTGGCTGCACTTGGAAGTACAGCATCGGCTAGCTGGCAGTAGGACAGATGAGCAGGCTAGTAGACTGCAGACAAAAAGACATTTGTCTTCAAGGCTGGTTTGTTCTGTTATTGAATTTCTGAATGGTTGGAGGGAAGAACTGCAGATTCTCACAAGCTGACAAAACCGCTGTTGCGTGTATATGTGTGCATGTGGGGATGTGGGAAGTATATTTGCTCATTTCATTGTGTACACACATCAGCTGTCAATACAAATCTGTGATGTGGCTTTTCAGATGTTTGTAGACTTTCCTCTCTGTGTGTTTGTCCTTTTGTTGTATGTGTTTCTTAATCTCACAATGAGGACAACCGTGAGGGAATCCATGCACTACTGTTTATTTTACCAACTTCATTCATAAACAAGAGACGCAGGAAATTCTGAAGGCTAAAACTAAAAACCAGTGCTCCTTGGTGTATAACACACAGATGATGTCTTAGCTCTCTGATACTGAAAAAAACATTTTGCTGTTTGTGATTGGCTAAATCTCAAGTCAGCTCAAGGGGTTTTACAATCTTTAGAGCTTATGACACCCTCTATCCTACACTCTCTTCAGAATAAAGAAAAAGTCCCCACTAAAAAAGGGAGAAACCTCAGGAACAGAATAGGGATGACAGACATACTTACAATAGATGTCATGTGTACAATTTTAGTAATTGTAAAATTACAGGATGGACCAAAATTATAAATAGATGGATCTGGTAGGACGTCAAGCTACTCCCAGGTACCGCCAAACAGATAGTACCTGTGCCTTTTTAATGTGCTGATCAAAAGAGAGGGTAGGATCAAACGTAACGCCAAGGTTCTCAGCTGTCAAACTTTGAGAAATCACACAGTTATCGTGAGTAACTGTTACTTAATCGAGCTGATGTCTATGTGGAGCAGTGCCAATGACAGGAATCTCAATTTCCTCAGAATTTAGAGGCAGGAAATTACTTAACATTCAGTTTGTCACAGCAGACAAGTAGGCCTCTAATTTCATAATTTGGGAACAATCATCTCTCTTAACAGCTACAGCTGGGAATAATCTGCTATAAGCCTATTCCAATGTCCTTTCAAAATAACATGAAAACAGGGATATATGTTTCTACCAATCAGCTTTTCTAAATTTGGTTAGAACCACAATAGTAGTCAGAATTGAATAAGTCTCTAGAATGAGAGATGAAACATCTTTTAGTATATTTAACCAAGTCCAGTTGCCTTTTATTTTATATTTATAGTGAAGTGGTTTTCAAGTTCCCAAACAGAATTTACACCTTGATAATGAGAAAGTGGGATTCAGTGGAAGGTGAGTTAACGTCAGGGGGTCGCACATTGTAAGATAACGTTTCTTTTCAGGTACACGTGCTTAAACAAATATATATGTTTTGGTTCAGTAATAAGGCAGGACTCACTTAAGACGCTCTGGAGGGGTACTGATCTTCTCACTGTGGAATAGCCATGATGCCCTGCCAGAAGTGTTGTCATAATATGACCCGAACAGACATTTTCTGAGAGTCACACCTGCCCACACTATGAAAACAAGCAATCATATGCCACCTAAGGAGGCATGCAACAGAACACCGGCTTACTAATTTCACTCATGAGCACACCTTCAGTAAAATCAACTGGCATTGTGTTTTGTAGAATAAATCTCTTACTTTTAAGACTGCTCATTAATGTTATTGCGTGCTCGTTATTGTTAACGTTAAACTGTGTTCTTTCCATCTGTCTCCCTTCACAGGTTTTTAAGGGAGAGGAGGGCGTTTTCCAAATATCTGGTCTCCAGGGCAACACAGACTATCGTTTCCGTGTGGGCGCCTGCCGCCGTTGCCAGGACACATGCCAGGAACTGTGCGGACCACTGAGCCCCTCCTCCTTGTTCACGCTGCGTCGCCAGGAGACGGCATCATCAGGGGAGCTGTGCGCCGTGGAAACGGGCAAAGGGGCGGGCCTGATCTCCAGCGACGAGCGCTTTGCTGCACTTATTGTGTGCGTGTTTGCAGGCTTCTCCATCCTCATTGCCTGCTTGCTACAGTACTTCTTCATGAAGTGAGGGAATTTTTAACTATAGGATAGAAAGAGAAAGCAAAATCAGAGTCTATGAAAGAACCGAATGAAATCAAATCAAACACTTGAGATATACTTCTAAGGCTATGTATGTTTTTTTTTTTGTCAAAGTATCGATTCTGGCTTTCCTCACCTTGTTCCTGTTGTCTTCTGCCTTCACTCAGTCTCTCTATGTCTCGGCTGTCTTTGTATCATTGTCTGACTCATTTGTTAAGAGTTTCTGTCAAGGGAAGCCTTGTCTTAGCTGTACCTCGGTTGGGAAAGAAAAGTGATAATCAAGCCTTAAAATATCTGTGAGCAAAGCAGTTGCTCCTCAAACTGACCTGCATGTTTTTTATTTTGTATCTTTTTAAAACATATTCGAGTAGAGAACGTGTATATTTCTTGACGGTCATTGCCTTAATTATTTTTTTTTGCTGCAGTCTTTATCCATTTCAGCCATATTCCAATGTAGGGCTTCAAAGCTTTAGCCGTTAATATCATTTTATTCATTTTGTTACTACTCTACAGGCTGTTGGTCAATTCATGCAATCTGCACCTGCTCTCACACACAGACTGACAAAGACACAACGCACACACACGTGCAAATTTATTTACACATTCATGCAATGACAGTGAGAAACACACATATCCTCCAATCACATATCTGCTCTGCTTTTAACATTCAGTCACTCGCTCATTCAACTACCAAAGTGATGCAATTCATGTGTGGTGTAAGATGCTGCTATCCTGTGATTTTATTATATCTAAGAAAGAATGAAAAACCAGTAATCTAATATATATACACACACAATATATATAAATATATAGAGAGACAGATAGATAGATATTTGTTATAATATCTATGATACTATAGAAGTGATGTAATAAGTGATGGCAATGTAAAGTCTAAACTACAGTGTGAAAGGGGAGGAGTTGACTCTAGGTGCTCACAAACAGCAGCTCTGAGGTTAGTTCAGCAGCTTGTGCATATGGTTGAAGGAGCCCTTTAACACTGGTCTTGGATCAGAATATTAACCCTTGTAGGTATTCAAGTGTTGGGCATTAACTGGCTTTAGCATTTAGGAAGCCAGGCTGTGATCGTGATTGGCTGAAACATACCAGGAAATGGCTGGACAAAGTATTTGTCCCTGTCCTTCCATTTCTACCATCTCAAGTACCATTGCTCCATACTATTTATCTGTAGCTTTAGTGGTGGTATGCCCCTAGCCTCACAGACCCAGAGGTGCTAACAGCCTGCCAGCTGGCTGCCCTTCTCAGAGCTGTGTGTGTTAACCAGGAAAGCTATTAGGAGTTAGCTTGAACTTTAACCCCCCCCCCCCCCCCGGAAGGCCAGAGCAATGCTGAAGCTGTAATGCTAAAGCTTCACCTAGTCTGTGAATTGATACATTTGAAGACTCTTCTCTTTCTCTCCGCTTCTGCCCATAATTATCTTAAATTACCTTTTGCTCTGGCTGCTCCTCTCTTGTTTTCGATCCAGCCCGCCTTTCTGCAATGCTCTCTCTCCCTCCTTCTTTTCTCACTCTCTCTTTTAAAAGGTGCTTTATTGACATGTAATCGGAGCAGTAGCAAGTCTGTGGTCTCACTCAGACGGACATGTTCTCTGGGGACTTGAACTAATGTTCACTAACCAAACAAGCCTTTGACAGAACACAGTTCAGCAGAACAGGGCATTCTGACACATGTAACACCCCGTGACCTCCCGCCTGACTCCTGAACCCCAACTCAAAGCAAAGCCAAGGTACAGCCCAATACATACCCTTATGATCCAAAGAAGTCACCCTGACCTGCAAGATTTATGTGTGACATCACTACTTTAGTCAGGGTGTGGGGGAAGAAGGATTGGGTGGGAAAGGGGGGGGGCAGTAGATTAACCCTGTCGCTCAGCTCTGATTGGCAACCTGTAACGTACCTCAGGGAAAAGGCCTTACAAAGGGGAGATCTAATCTTGTCATCCCCATTGCTGTCATCATCATAATAGCCTCTCTTTCTCTGTTTCTCTGCCTTTCTCCCTCTCTTTTATCTTTTTCTTTCAGTTTGTTGATGCTGTATCTTGTCTTCTGTCTCTGCTGTGCCTTGCTCCTGTATGTGTAAGCAAAGTGGTTTACTAGCTCAAAATACCATTGCCAAAGTTGATGGGAAATGTAAGGTAGAGTTCTTTTCTAGTTCTTTTTTATTTATACTATATATTTGCATACAGTACTTTACATGCCAATTACAGTGCAATCTTCATTTATTTATTGTTTAAAAATTAAGAGACAAGTGTAGTTATATACTAATTTTTTTCCTTGTAGCATGTTTTTTTTCTTTTTAATTTTTTTAATGGATGTATGTTAGATTGTATGATTAAGGCCAGCATTCCTTATCTCAGTAACCCTTTAAGTATTTCTCTTACAGCTGTTGGGAACCTGTAGCTCATCAGTCCATGCATTGCAGTTATCATTGGCGTTTCAAACATGTAGCCAAATGCCTATGTGTTGTGTTTTTTTTTTCCATCTCCTGCTTCGGCCGTGCACAGTCAAGCAGTTCTTTTAATGCTTAGAGAGACATGTAGCAAAGCCAGGCCTTTAGGGCCACTTCAGAGTCATCTGTATTGGGATAAACGTAGCTGCCTTTGGCTTTTTTTCTAAATAGTGTTATAATGAAGCTTCTGATATCTTTTTACTGTTTTATTGCCAAAGTGCAGGCTTCTCGTGTCCACTAGATGTTGCGTTTGCAGTCGACTAGAGGGTTCTGTGATGTTCTTCTGTAACAACGCAGCGTTGCAATTATAATTATTGTTATTATTCTCTCAAAAGGAAAAAAAACATTAACTTGATCTGTGATTATGCTTCTTTTCATATTATCTTTTATTATTTTGTTTTGTAAAGCAAAATGTGCCATTTTGAAATGTGTGGCCCCCTTTGGTGGAGAGTAACACAACCTTATTTCACATAGTAAGGTTAAAAAAAAGAAGGCAAAAACAATCATACGATGATTTCAGGCAGATGACGACAATAATAATATTGACGATTCCTTGTTCAGGCTAGTGCTGGTATAGCAGTAGTGAGTATTTTGTATCCAGTATTTTGCTAAGAGATGACATACAGATATATCTATAGAGCTATAGAATGAGATGGTAATACATTATGACTAACAGAGTTGAAGCACTTTTTTTATGCCGAGCATTAGTCTTGATGAGGTTAATATGAGCGATTGGAGGCTCAAGGTCCCTCGCTCTGTTCCAAACACTACTGCCAACGCCGTCTGTTACGTTCATTAGCATTATTCTGTCATTGGTGTCAATGTGACATTGGCATTACTGGAGCATGGTTCTGTGTTTCTCAAATGGCACCCTGCTCCCTGCAGAGTGAAAACTGCAGCAACAGAGGAAGTACAGCTCATAGGGAGTGCGGTGCCTCTCTCAGACGTGCACATGGTGTCTACCTAGCCTGTTGCATTGTAGTCGACAGGTGGAATGTGAGGTGCCCTGTCCTTAAACTCCTAATGTTATGTTGCCCACCCACAGCCCCCTTATTCCCCTTTTCAAGCCTTAATGCCCCAGTGGGAGAGCAGAGGTTCGCCTTGGTTGAGCTCAGGCCAGTCATGTTAGTGTTGTATAGTCTGAGGTTAACACGTTGTTAACTGAAAGGCAGTGTTTGTGGGCAGGGTACTCCCTTTATGTGCTTTGTTGTTTTTGTTTTGTCATTTTCAAATGCTGGTGATTTTATACACACCCCGCCCTTCCTACCCACCCACCCTGCAGGTCCTGCTCATTTGGCAGGCATGTCAGGAATGAGAGACAATTTTTTGTCCAGCAACTCCACGTCTGTGCCTTCTGATCAGTTTATTTTCTTCTTTTAATTATTTTTTTTTTTGTTATGTTTTGTACGTTTTACAGTAAGTAGAGATTTTCAGAATTTGGCGATTTGACAAACATACAGAGACTCACAGGTATTTAACTATTTTTTAAGCGAGACAAAAAGAAACATATTTTTACCTCACGATATAAAAACAAACATTCCAATGTTGTCATGGTCTACGAATTGAAAAAAAAAAAAGAAATTCATGCATTTCTTCTTGTATTGTAAATGTTAGACAATTTCATATGCATTATATAAAAGAAACTGCCATATCAATTTTAATGTATAGATTTTTGCAAATACTACCCTATGTATGTAAGACGTAACTGTATCGGTAGCGTATATATAATATATTTATGCCCAATAAATGTTTTGATTTTTTTTCTGACTTTGATTCAACCTGTGTGTTTTATTGTGTGTCATTATTCATCAGCACTACACAGTAGCAGTACATAAACTGTGTATGATATAAAAACATAATTTACACTTTCTACAGGTAAACATATTAGATACTGTGTTATACGATAGCTAAATAGACAGATTTTTGGTTTGAAAATTAGCAGTATAGCCACTGCTAAAAATCTATTTCACTCAATTTACTGTACTGTTGTGTAGCAGTATTTTTTTATCTTCAAGATTTGCATAAGATGTAGAATAAGTGTGTCAGTTTAGGCTGGACTATCAGTGTGAATGTGTCTGTGTGAAGATGTGTCAGTGCTGGATTTACTCTCCAGTGGCCTTGATAGTGTCTAGCCACATATCTGGAAAGGGTATTTCACACATGCTATTGCTGAACCTGAGGTCAACCAGAGAGAGACTGCTGCTCTGCATGCTCAACTCCGCTCACCCTGCAGCAACCCAGGGACAACAGGGAATATTAGTCTTTTGACCTTTTTGTGTGATCGTTGGTGCATGTACACTGGTGTGGAAAGTGAATGATTTAATAGGTAAGAGCAAAACAACACTGTTCCACTAACTCACTCTTGCCTTTCTAAAATTAAGCTTGAATTGTTGGACAAGAAGCACAATTTAACTAACTGAATGTGGTGTCAGATGCACCAGGTCTTGTATGTTTAAAGCAGACAACTTTCTTGGATTTTCACCAACAGTATTATCTAAAGTTTACCAAGAACAACAGCGCAATCTGCCAAAAAATCCAATCATGTAATGTACTTTTCTGGGCGTGAAGTCTGCAAGTTAAAAACAGGATGATGTGCAGGAGACTGAAGAGCACAGAACCTGTTAAACTTGATACCAGATGGGCAACAGCAAACAAAACCAGGCTGTGCTCCACTGATGTCAGCAGAGAAGATGATGAAGATGAGGCAATCGAAAGATCAGACTTAACATAATAACTGTATGGAGAGAGACCTACGTGATCTGGTTGTTTGTGATACTGCAAATCCAGTCCAGGCTTCTGATTTGCAGTGAAGGAATCTACATTTCCCCAGTGAAGAATCATCAGAACACCATTGTATACATAAATATCCCTTTATGGTCATTGATTTTGATGTTGATACATCCCACTCTGCTTCCCAGGTTATGTTTTCAATGGTCATTCATTCCTTCAGTGTTTCCTGTTTAATTGTGTTACTCACCTCTTCTCTCCTTACAGATCACTTTATTCCTGCCTTTGTGTGTTTCCTGTGTGTGACTGTCTGCCTCAACATTGATTGGTTTCACCTGTCCTTCATTATCCTCCCCTCTCTGTCATATTCAGTTTATGTGTTCCCCTCATTCACATGTCAGTTCGCCTTAGTATCCAGTGTCTAGCCTTGTTTTCTTGCAATTAGCGTTACTTGTTTTTTTGGATGTGGCTATTTTACCTGACCTCATCTTAGTCATCTCAATGCATGATTTGTTTGCCTTTCTCTAATTTGTGTACCGAACCTGTTTTGGCAAATAATGTGATTTATACCACAATCCTGTTTCTGAATCGTGCGTTTGAGTATCTGCAGTAATACCAGATGTATTTATTTAAATCGTGGTTCTAGGGGTGACATTAGCAAGGTTGGTTAGTTAGTCGAAAAGGACCACCACTTTAGTTCAGATTAAAAATATCTCTGGCTTGCCATGCAATTTTATACACACATTCATGATCCCCAGAGGACGAAGCCTATAATTACTTTGGTTATGCCCAGATTGTTTTCCCCTTGCTCCATCACAAGGTTCCTATTTGTGCTTTTACAGTAAGTGAAATGTTGCATCAAATATTAAATAGATTTCCACCACTTTGGTGATACCTTATCTTTTCATCTAGCACCATCAAGTACATTTTAAATGTGTCCAGTACTTTGGTTTATGGCCAAATGCCCTTAAAGCTGACATTCCCACCAGCCTCAGCTGTACTTTATGTGTAGTGCTAATTAACAAAGAGTAAGAATGCTAAAACTCTAATCTAGGATTGTGATTGTGGCAAATGTTGTCAATGTTATGACCCGATCTGAACCCAGAGCACCTCTGGCATTCTGCACCATTACAGATTCTTTAACGTGTTGTTATTGTAAGTCTGAACAAACTGAGACACCTGTCGAACATTTCCAGCACTAAATAAATTTAAGCTGCTGTGAGGGTGCACATGCACAACAATGTGCAAGGTGTACATGCCTGCCTCTGTTTGCACACCAGCTATCTGATACACCAAATACGTTACTGCAAGTACAGGAACACTACTTCAATTCCACCCTCCTCCTCTTTATCTAAAGGTAGTAAATGCACTCTCTACTGCACAGCCTACATCAAAATAAATGATCATGATGTCTGACTCACTGATTAAGCTCTTCTTTAACCTTTTGTTTTATCGTCTATTTTCATTGCACATTTTTTTAATCGAGACCTCTCAGCCTCATCCCTGCTATTTCACACCCCTTCTTCTCCTCACCACCCACTAACTATCTTCAATGAGATACCAACCCAGCTTTCATTGAATGAATTCACTTTGGATTTTATCTTTTAATCTTTTAAATGTTCTGTTGATTGAGTTCAGACTCACAGATCTATTCTTGTGCTCTTTCCTACAGGTTTTCACAAACCTCTGCTGGACATTTTGTTGTCTATGGTTTGATCCGGTACCTGAGAGTACCTCAGAGGTGACTGAGGGGTCCTTTAAGCCTTGTATGGTATCTAAGGGCAGAACCTACTTTCTTTGAAGCTGTATTACGTTATGGAGTGGTGGTTGTGGCCACAAAAAAACTGAGATGACACACTGCTGTGTCTCTGCGCTAAGATTGCAATCTATTACACCCCACTGAGACAAACATTACATAATGGGACATAGCAGGGTCACATAAGGAAAAGATTACAGGTCCTGTGAAGGTGCAGTGTGTGTCTGTTCTGTGTGGTGTAGACTTTCCTTCAATTATGTTTGATGGGGGTGGAAGGGTAGTGTTAAATGGTTTGTTAGTTTCACAAATCTCTTTGTTTGAAGTGAATAACTCACACCTGTTGGAGACAAAAAGCTAACTGATCAAGTGTGTGCCAGCTTGCATGAAGAATACAGAGGTTTACTAAAGAAAAGCAAAGAGGAATTGAGTTTTTCCTTTTTTTACTTTTACAAGACTTTATCAACAGATACATTACCCAGTAGAAGATATTCATAGACATTTTCAAAAAAATTAAAGAAAATGAATATTTTTTTCTCTTTTAATTAGTATACATCCTGTAGATTAGTAATAGTATGTCATGACATAGGTATGTACAGTCAGAAACATTCATTAACAGAGATACATTCTTCAGAGCCAGGAGGCCATGTTTTGAAATCTAGTGCAGATTAGTGGAGGCTGCTGCGGTGATTTGGACTGCTGAAACCATCTGAGTGTACAGCATTGAGTGTATAGCATTACAAAGCATCTATTTACAAGTTAAAGCAAGCACAACATCATCACTTATAGATAGTTCACTCATCCTCTTTGTCCAAAAGAGTGCATGACACATTACAAAATAAAATCACATTTATTTATTATTTATTTTTGCCATTTCTTGCATTATCTTGTGGATATATTAAGAAAGGCTATTTTTAAAACTTTCTTGTAGAATAGTGTGACATTTTGTGAAGTTTGGCACCTTTGGCACATCAGAATGTTTCTATTTCAGTTCACACACCATCATGGACTATAAAGTCACCAATGAAAGTAGTTTTCACTGGGCACCCATGCAGTCTCACCATGCCCTTTATTTGAAAATATTTAAAATCTCAACTGGCAGCAAATCAATAAACAAGAAAAGTAAGACACACATGATATAACTTACATTGCATGTGTTTGATTTAACAATTGAAGAAGTCACTCTGCCTGTTCACACTCAACAGCTTAAGGAGTGGGGAACAATTTGTGCTAAAGATGACTGGGAATCCACAACGCAGCTAATTCTCCAGGTTGACTGCTCTTTAACTTTTATGACAGTGTGACTGGGGAAAAATGAAAAGCTACTCCACCTGGCCAACTGTTTTCATTACTTACCAAAGCTGAACATCGTTTCACATAGCATAACGAATCTTGCCAAATCAGACAAATGACGGATGACAAATCTGCTACATGTTTTGTATGATTGGATCCAGAGCTTAAAACATTGTGCCAACACAGTTGTAATAAAATAAAAAAGGCCCTTTGCTGTATTTTGTATGAACGTAACTGACATCAGTACACCTGAGATGGCTGAAATCAGCAAAGTTTGAATGGTGACTCAGAAAACTGAGGCGTTTATGGCCACTGTCATGTTGATTTTTGCAGTAACACCAATCAGCTTTCTTTGTCAAATGCACTAAAACGACATTTTTAAAAATGCACTGCACTAAGTGACCACTCAACATTCAGTGATAGCTTCTCAAAACCTACTCATGTACATTGCTTTTTTTAATGACTTCTTTTAAGCAGCAAGAGTCTGTGGCTTGAATAATGTTGATCATTTAACAAGAATTATGTATAATTACAATAATTACAGATATAATTATGCATTTCTTAGAAATGTTTGCATTCTGTAAACTGTCTCACAATCCTTAACATCAACTTGCTTTGTGGCTTCCATTTATGAAACTCCCAACATTGATATTGACACCCACTGCTCCTTACTACCTGGCTACACAGGACTCTGAATTTCACAGTACACTTACATCCTCACACTTTCTAAAACAAATTACATGAATCACATTTAAAAGGGTGACACCTGGCACGCAATACACACATGCAAATTCTCTCTCTCTCTCTCACACACACACACACACACACACACTGCACCTCTGCCCCTCTCCAAAGGCATACAGAGAAGTGCCACAAGTTCTACAGTGCTTTCTGTCTTCCAGAATATGAATACAATATAAGGCAATTATTGATATATATATGGGGGGGCATTTGGACGTTTGAACATTTGGATCAGTATAAGGCCAGTGTATCTTGCACCTCACCAGTCCAGCTTTTCAGCAGGAGTGTGTTGTGTGAACAGTGGGTGGCACTTTCTGAAAAATCCAACAAGAAAATTAACCATTTCAGAAAAAAATCTTATTGATGCATGTTGACAACGTGAATAGTGGCTTGTAGCTTTTTGTGGCTTGCCTTGTTCTCATCCTCTGTTTCTTTTAGTCTGGTCAAACAAAGGCAAGTGCCGCGTTCACGCTCAGAGAACCGTTTTCTCCCTGGCCTGACAGTAATAATGGCTAATTATGTCCAGACATTTTGACAGCCATACGTTTAGAAGCTGACTGTGGATTCCGTCCAGCCGTTCGAGCCGTCCCCCTTAACGGTGCTGGCGGTGCGGCCTCGTGGGGGCTGGCTGTCGATCAGGCCGAAGAGGCGCGCCGCCGCGCCCCGATATTTCCAGGACATGGTGTTATATAGGATGGGGTTGATGGCGGCGCTCAGGTAGAAGAGAACCACGGACACCAAACTGCAGTACTCGGACAACAAAGACAGCAGCGGGGACGGGGCGTCCAGTGAGCGGAACTGCAGGTAGCGACCCACATGGAACGGCAACCAGCAAAGGACAAATGCCAGCACCACCACCACTGGAAGAGGAGGAGGAGGATGAAGAGGGGGAGTGCAAGGAGAGGGTGGGGTGGAGAGAAGAGAGCGGCAGAAAATTATTAATGAGTAAAAGACAAGGACTTAATTAATAAAGTTGCAAACAAGCTTTTCTGCTAAATCTAAACGTTCCTCTTCTATCTTATATAATGTTGGCAAAATGTAAAACCTAGACCTTGGTTTACTAATTGATTGATGTCCACCCTTGTATTTGACAAATGTGGACCAATTTATGCGTGTGCGTACTTTGCTTTCCAAACATACCCAGCATCTTGATGGTCTGTCTGTTGCTTTTGTCGCGGTGAGCCACACGGGAGCTGATGTTTGTCTCTCTGTGTCTCTGCCACAGCCGACGGCCTATGAGACTGTAGAGCACTGTGAGACAGAACACCGGCATGAAGAAGAAAACAGAGCTCAACCACACCATGGCCCCCATCAGGCCTGACTCCACAGCGTAGTGCGTCATCTTGCACTCCCGGGTGTCCCCGGCCTCCAGGAAGAAGCCAGTCTCATTCATCCCTGAACTGAAATTTGTCGGCCCCATGTTGTCACGCTCTACTCCCACCATCACAAACACAGGTCCGGCGCTCAGTAGAGACACTGTCCAGAGCAGAAGAATAAGGGCACGCACCCGCCTTTTGGTAACCAGGGCCTTGGCACGCAGCGGGAAACAGATGGCCAGGTAGCGCTCCACTGACAGAGCGGTGATGCTCAGGATGGTGGAGTAGGTGCACGACTCTGACACGAACTGAAAAAGCTTGCAGAGCGCGTCCCCAAACCGCCAGGGCCTGTACCTCCACATTCTGTAGAGGTCCAGTGGCATACAGAGGAAGATGAGCAGGTCGGATACGGCCATGCTACACAGGTACAGGTTGGTAGTAGTGCGCATGTCCCGGTACTTACTGACCACCAAAATAGTCATGACATTCCCGACCACCCCGACCAGAAACAGCAGCGTGCAAGCGATGGTGATGACCGTGAGGAGAGGGATTGAGTAGTAATTGAGAGGAGGGAGGTCAAGGTCAACGTTCTTTGTGGCGTTGTGGGTCTCCTCCCAGCTGCAGTTATGGGAGAGGCACTCAGAGAGATTGGGCCAAGAGGGCATGCTGTCGCCGCGCGGTTATTCACCGGGCCGTGCCTGGCCCTGACTGCTAAAGGCACCCCGGGTCTGGGACTCCTCAAGCCCCCTTGGTCTGCCCTTTTCTCCCATTATCAATGTTTAAGTTGCGGAGGTAATGGCAAAGGTTGGCAGCCGTGCGTAAAAAAAAGATCCTTGCGCCCTCACAATGAAGGTAAAAAAGTCACAATTCTGAGCAGCCAAAGACCATTTGAGAATCTCCAGGGAACATATAGTCCTCTCCAGAGTCTAACACAAACATGAGGCTATTTTAGGTTGATCCATACTATTCACTTTATCTGCAACACGCACTGTGATACGGCTCAACAATGTTTGGTGCTGAAAAAACTTCAAAAGAGGAGTAGGAGTGCTAGTTATAAAACAAATTACATGCTTAATATTTGTAAGCTAAATCAAGCGAAATTCATGCGGAGATGTATTCCAATCAAAACAAATGCAGCAGAAAACAACACAGCAGAAACATACAATATCTAAAAACTATATTTTTAAAAACTCAAAGACACTTTATCTCCCGCGTCCTTTCTGTTTGTGAGAGTCACCAGCAGCTGAGTCCCTTGGGGAAATTAAACTTGAGAATATCTCGCCCCACGGAGTTCCCATCACTGGCAGCGCGTCCCTGTGTTTACGCGTCAGAAAAAAACAAAACAGTGGTTCTGCAGACGAGTGGCACCCGTAAGCATGTGATAGTGAGTCAGAAGCAGGGTCGCAATGTTGCGGTAGCTGCGGTGGACATCTGTCCTGGGAGCTCAAACTCAGCCAAACAAAAACGCATAAACAACAACCACAGTGAAAACAAATACCGTATCACGGAATGCTTTATAAAGGTCATCCACACCACGAAGGAACGACGCGTTGTCAACATAATCATGCAAATATGACTCCAAAGGATAGAATAAAGTAGCTGAGAATGAAAGAAATTCACCGTGGCTTTCCAGATCGGGTCCTCTAGTTATGGTGCATATGTGCACCCTGACTCCCAGTGTGCAAAACATCATATACAGGTGAAGTGGTGCTGCTCAAGGGAGGGTGATGTGGGGGTCTACAGCGAGTCCAGTGCTGCAACGCCACCTACGGGTCTTGTTAGGGCAGTGATGACTGGGGGTTAATGCTGACCACTTTCAGAAAATCTTTTTACCACCAAGTCTTTCAGAGAGCATAGTACAGGAAATGAAGAGTGACCTTTCAGAAGCATTTCCAAATGGGAGTCTGTCCTTGAGCAAGACTCAAAATAACCAGCTGCAGAAGTGAGGCTTTGCAGCTGATCCTGTCAAAAGGTGTTTAAAAACATAATCATCAGCATAACATTATAAATATTCTAAATGGCTTTTGCTTCTTAAAATCATTCGCATATTGAAATTACTGTTTTTTTAAGAGCAATTTTGGCTTAAGGTGTAGAAAGTACAGTTTTTACCTGAACAAATGATGCTTAATATCTCAGAACTGCACTCTGCCTTGAAAGAATCATTTAATTCCAAGGTCACAAATAACAATTATTGCATTACAGTCAGTCTAAAGCCCAGATTTAATTCAAGGCTCCAATTTGCCCTCTGCAGAATGAAAACAGGGGCCATGGTGTCGCACTTATGAGTATACACAATGCCTGTTTCAAAGAGTGTTTGCAAATAAGCAATGTGTGAAATCCCACCTTCTGCAGAGATTAATGCAGTGTTGCATTGTGTATAATGAGGTTAGAGCAGAGTCACTTTAGCAACTCATTTAACTGCCACTAAAATATAGAATATATCACCCCATAATAACTGGCGGGATGATTGTCTATTTTACCAAAGGCAGCAAAAAGTAACTACAGAAACTGTGCAGTTGAGAAAAGGTTTGACAGCTCTAAGCCCAGCAGTGTAACATAACATTTAGTTGTAAAACTTTAGGTTTATACCTTTTCAGACAATTATTAACCATTATCACTGACCCCACCCCCCACTGCCCGCCACCCAAAACATTTAGACTCAATGTAAAACGTGCAGGGAAAATGCAGTATTTACCATACAAACAATATATGTTCCTGTTAATTAAAATTGTTCTTAATTTCCTTTAATTTCATTTATTTGTTTATTTGACACAGACAGTGCTCATTAATTAACAGTAAAGTAACTGTAAATGAGCCAGAGTTAATGTTAATCTGTTTTCCCTGGCCAGTTATTAAAAAGGCAACCTAAAATAAAGAATTAAAATTAAATAAAATAACTTATTACAGTCAGCCTGTAAGTCATTTAATGAGTCAGGTAATCTTTAAGTGAAAAAATTATCTACGTTACTTTTTTCACATTTCACATTAGACTTAGCAACAACCTTATTTTTGTGGTATAACAAACTTACTAGGATGTTTAAGCATCAAAATGGATTTATTTATCACAAGAAACAGGAAAAGGTGAGTAAATTAGCTTTATTCAAGACCATCTATAGCCAAAGCAGGAGCGCAGTCGTTTTCTTTTAGTTGCTTTTATTTTATTTTCCCCTCAAAACACACATTTCTATGACATATAGATGCTTTTATGGTAAGATAAAACAATAAAAATTTTACTGAATATGTAGTTAACAATTTTTGTGTTTAGAATTTCAATTTCTAGGTTGAAATTCTGCTACTTTCCCAAAGTAAACACTGTAAGATCAACAACTTTAGCTTATTTTGTTTTTGGCTTAATTACAGCTCAACAGTGAAGCACATAGCTAATTTCAATATAAGTGTGAATCTTATCACAATTGGAAATGCAATATATTTCTATTTTTACTGCGCTGATGTGATCCTCATGCTTCAAATATTGTTATCTTGCTGGCCTTTGCGCTGTCTTTACCAGTAGATACCATTATGTTTATGACCACTGAATCATGAGAGTGAGAGAGAGACAGAGAAAGAGAGAGAGAAATAAATAGAGAGGGAGAGAGCGAGAGAAATACTAATGGTGGAAAGAACACCAGCAGGACACGTGTAAGGACAATTGTATTTCTCACAGCCTCTTTGAGACCTTTTCATTGCATCTGGTATGTATCTGTCTGTCATCGTATGATGTGTATGTGTATCCAGACTGTATTGTTTGTGTGCATGGTAATGTGCATTTGGTTGATGGGCCCTTTTTTGATTTTCAGGAAAAACCTTAACCTATGAGCTTCTGACATTTCAGTGGACCCTTTCTCATAACAACGGTTGTGATCATGATATTAGCCAAACAACAAGCTGAAATCCCCACTATTTACACAGACAAAATACCAAAATTGGACTGTTTCTGGGACAGGAGGTAATAAGCAACATTGGGTATATTCACTGAAATGTCACAGCTGTAATTTAGGAGAGATTATTCTGTCTTTTTATGGCTGTGAACTGTGTGTTCTGTATATGAAACATACATCTCCCATAGTTTCCTGCTGTTCATCTCTGTGTTTGATGTTTTTAATTATTTTATTGCTGTGTATTCTGTAAATTTACCACTATACTGTTTCAGTCCAATTTTTCTGTGGTTCATGTGCATGTGGTTCTGGAGTGAGTCTGCTAAACATGGTAAAGTTTTGTCATTTTGCCTGAACTATGCTTACAGGGTGTGGTAGTAGAGTACAGGTTAAAGGTCCTGTCATAGGGATACGCACAAACACTGATCAGCCATAACTTTATGACCACTGACAAGTGAAGTTAATGACACTGATTATCTCATAATCGTGACACCTGTCAGTGGGTGGGATATATTAGGCAGCAAGTGAACATTTTGTCCTCAAAGTTGATGTGTTACATGCAGGAAAAATGGGCAAGCATAAGGATTTGAGCAACTTTGACAAGAGCCAATTGTGATGGCTAGACAACTGGGTCAGAGCATCTCCAAAAACAGTCTGCAGTAGTCAGGACCTGTCAAAAGTGGTGCAAGGAAGGAAAAGCTCTGAACCAGCGACAGGATTATGAGTGGCCAAGGCTCAGTGATGCATATGGGGTGTGAAGGCTGGCCAGTGTGGCTAGATCCAACAGACGAGCTACTGTAGGTCAAACTGTTGAAAAAGTTGATTCTGATAAACAGCGGAGTCCCATGCCTCAATGGGTCAGGGCTGTTTTGGCAGCACAAGGAAGACCTACAGTATGACCAGTAGGTGGTCAGGTAATGATATGGCTGGTCGGTGTACAAGTGTGCGTTTGGTCTGTGAGAGGCACAGTACATCCCTTCATCCACAAGATGGAGGAAGAGATCTCTTTTAATGTGTATGTGTGTTTGTGTGTGGCTGCCAGAGTCCTGGCTATTTTCTACAGGTGTGATGAAGGTATATTTAATTAGAGAGCTCTTTTAGCAAGAAAATACACATAGCATGTGTACACACAGGTTAACATGAACAAACTAAATAAAATTCTTGCTGTTGTTATTTTCAATTCCTGTTTTTGTTTTGTTTTT
Source organism: Micropterus dolomieu (assembly GCF_021292245.1). Taxonomy (NCBI): domain Eukaryota; kingdom Metazoa; phylum Chordata; class Actinopteri; order Centrarchiformes; family Centrarchidae; genus Micropterus; species Micropterus dolomieu. Next base: position 9,738,535 of record NC_060160.1, on the reverse strand, counting down.
TTATAAATACATGTGTTTTTTATGTCTTACAAGCGTAATCCTTATAAGTTTTTATGAATGCACAGATAGGGATCGACAGACAAACATACTATTTGTCACAGACAGATTCATAAACATAAAGCCAAAAGACCAGACAAGAGACAAACAGAGACAGAAAGTGAGTGTAAAATGGTGAGAAAATAGGCAGGACCATTATTTTCTCACCAGAGGGCTCCTCCTACTTCACCAAAACTCAGAACTTTGTTCTATCCAATGACAAAAGCCTGTGGGAGGAACCTGTGTCTGTGATTGGAATAGAGTTTCAGAGACCCCTCCCTTCCTGAGGAGTTGGAGAGAGTTCACTGCTAGTTTTTTTCACAGCCACACTTAGTGAGTTTACAGGAGCCAGAACAGAAGGATACAGGACTAGCTGTCTGCTGCTGTTGTGCAGTTCTTTGTGGAGAGTGTGCGTCTTAGTATTGCTGTCCATTCAGTGAAGCCAAGTGGATTGATCACTAACCAGCATGTGGGCTGCATGTCCACAAAAAGAGCAGGTTGGTAATGTCTCCCTCTCCCTCTCTGCTTGTCTCTGTGTCTGCTTTCTTCTATTGCGTCAATGGACTGGGAGACATATGTGTCTCTGCGACACTCCTTGGATTTGGGTTGTCAGCGTGATCATGTAGAAGAATGTACAGTATGTTTGAGTCTGCCATTATGCTTACTGATATAAGACTGCAAAGGTGTGCGAGTGCTGGCCTGCTGTCGACCTTCTCGCACCCTGTTGTGAAAGTTAGTTGCTGTAGCTGGAATGTCATGGGAGGACTGGAGATATTCTCTTTCCCTGCTGCTGCTCGCTCATACCAATCCCCCCCTCTCCTCTCTTCTTCTGTTGTATTTGCAACTGATACACACAATACTGACCTGTGGCATTAAGTAGTCTTAGTTTTGCAGAGGCAGTGGCAGAAGCATAACCTCAATGTTTTTCTGTTGTGGTGCCAGCATACATACAGAAAACTTTTTCACTGCCCTGCCTTAGGCTTTAAGTGTGTGCATGTGTGCTGACCCATTCCATGTGGAACTACTGCTTTCCTGTGCAGTTTGTGATACATATCAATGTACACACTCACACACACCATTCTGCTTGAATATTGTTGAATACTCAATCATTAATCTGGGACAAGTTAAAGACTTAGTTTTACCTCATTGCTGTTAGTGTTTATTTTTAGCGTGGCAGTCAGCATTATAGTTAGTGCAGTAAATTCATTCCAGATGTGGACTACATTCTCATATGCTCCCACCATATGGTGAATCCCTGTCAAAAAACCACAAACCCTGTTTTGAGTTTCCAAACACAGTCTCAAAATATTTTTAGTATTGTACAACTCTTATTGTTTCTGCAGCTTTCATTGTCAATCTGCATCATAAGGCTGTTCATAGCTTATATTGGAAGGGTATGCTGTTCACTAAATCCTTAACAGGAACAGACTTTCTCATTCAATAACAGGTTTAAATCACATTGCGGCAGACATCGCTGTTTTACTGCTCAGGACAAATGACAAAGGTCTTCTGCACAGACTGTTGAGATACAAAAATATAAGTGAATCAGAAGTAGGTTATATTTGGCCTGTATACAAGCCTGATTCATGCCGAAAATAAAATAAAGAGCGATATCTTTTTCCTGAAAAAAAATTCTCATTACTTTCGATATTCCACAGAACACTGTTGTTTTCAAACAAACAATTGTAAAAATTAAAAGTAGTTTCAGTAAAACCAAAACTACCTTTATGGCCAAATACCACAGGAGATGGTAATTGGGGGGAACCGACCCTTTCAGTCAAGAGCACGAATGTCCTCTATACTTTCTGCCCTGCTACTGTAATCATGGTGAGTCAGAGTCACTTTAGTGGTCAGTACACAAGTTAAACTTTGGTAATTTCCAGGATCTAACTTGGCCGCCTTGGTTGGGCTGAGTCAGGCTTGGCTGAAAGAGAGAGAGAGCGCAGTTCCATCACTCCTTCAGTACAATGATGCCTTGTGTTACCACCAGCAGAACGCCACTCTGGCGATGATGACGATTGCGCCCTCTCTTCTGGCATCTTGCTTTCTCTGTCTCTATGACCATCCCTATCCCCCTATCCATGGTGTGAAGGATTAGATAATAGGCAGCTTTAGTGTGGGCAGAGAAAGAGAGGTGTCACAGACCTCTCTTGTTGCTTCTCTCTCCCTCCATCTTCTCTCTCTCTCTCTCTCCCTTTGTACCATCTGCACCATGAGGAGCTTGGCACCACATGATCTGTAAATGCCAAGCTAGGGTTATTTTATCTTTAGTGTGTGTGTGTGTGTGTGTGTGTGTTTGCACATCAATGAGTGTGAGTGGTAGTCTGTTACGCAAAGATGATGTTCACATGGTTGTACTGTATGGTATCTTTAAAATGATTTAAATCGTTCACTTACATAATTTATACTTTACAAATGTTAAGCTTGTTATCACACATCCAGGAATAGATGTTGCATCTCACAAGTCATCTCTGGGGAGAGCACCTCTGCTGATATTGACATACAGTACATGTTCCGCCTGCCTCCAGTGTTCTCTTCAATAAACGTATACTTGTCAAACCCGTATTGCATGCAAACCTAGAATAGAGAAACATATAGTAGGTAGGAGGGAGTACCTTGCCTAGGCAGAAATGCCTAGAGTTCAGTTTATGACTGGTAGAGATCATTTTGCATACATTTCTGGATTGATGACGAGTGAGTGAACGATATTGAAACTATTACAGTGATGTTGAGTATTTTCCACAAGGCAGTACAACCTTTTTTTTGTGCTGCCTTCACCTTTTCCCAACCTGTCATCTCTAATTCTACTTGAGCCAGTGATTTCTTATGTTTTCCAGAAAGACATGTATTTAGGGCTGTGTGATAGTCTAAATCATTTACACATTATATATGCACATATATTCTGATATCTATTTCTAACTCAACATGGTAAATGTATGCAAATTCACACATAATATAATCAAACTGATGTTCAAAACAATGAACTGTGTTGCACTGTTTTGCAATTATGCAGACCAAACTCTTTTAAGCTTCTAATAAAAATGAGAAAATGATAAAAGGATCACAAAATGAAATCAAGAGAGACATCAGGATCTATCTGTCGGTGAGAGAGGGCAGTTGTTTGTTGGTGATGTTTTGAGCTGATCTAATAATTCTCTGTAGTGCCTTTTTGTCAGCCTCAGTGCAGCTTGTGAACCACACCAGAATGTTGTGAGAGAGGATGCTTTCAACAGAACCTCTGTAAAAGGAAATCAACAGGTTCACCTTCCTGTGTGTCCTTAGAAAATAGAGCCGCTGCTGAGCCTTTTTCACAAGCGTGGTAGTGTTAACAGTCCATTTGAGGTCCTCAGAGATTTGTGTGCCCAGGAATTTGAAGTTGCTGACTCGCTCGACCATGTCTCCTTTGATATATAGAGGAGCATATTCTTCTTCCTTCCTCCTAAAGTCAATTATCAGTTCTTTTGTTTTGGAGGGGTTGAGAACCAGGTTGTTAATGTGGCACCACACAGTCAGTCAATTCCAGAAACAGTACTCAGACCTACATATATTGTAGTCAGGTCAGTTGGATTTTTCCCTATGTGTCTGTTTGAAATGGTATTCTGTTGGTGGTGCCAGAATCAACTTTATGGTAGCTGCATTGAAAAAAACACTTCACAATTTACAGTCTTTGTTTGACCATGGGAAATCAGAAAAACTACAAATGTACAATTTACAATCCACAATGCAAGCTATGTTACCAAAAGCTGTAAAAGGCTTTATTGCCAGTTGTTATTATTATATCCCAACAATCTTGATCATAATGTTAACATGGGACAAAAAATAGATGACATACAAAGAATAAGAGTGGAATGTTTGTGTGATGTTTGAATGTCTGAAATCCCCTTAAATCAATTAACATATGTATGTGTTGTCCACCTTTATAGAAGAGGAAAATGAGAAAAATACCACTGTTTTCCTGTTTGAGGCATTTGGGATCGAGTGCCTACTTTTGTGTAAGATATCATTTATGTACAGTAAAGACAAGGAAAAAAGAGTTGGTATTATTGTTTATAAATCACAGTTTCTTCAAACAATCTCAAAAAGCGCACATTATGCTGAGAAGATGTTCAACCCTCCAAATCCCCTGCGTGTCTAGGGGTAAAGAAACTATTTGAATCAAATATTCATTGTAAGAGTACTGTTAGTGCTTTACAGAAAACATAAGATTACAGTATGAATTATATTTTTATGTGTGGACCAATGGCAGTGTCTTCACACATGGATTCCAAAAGATTGGCAGTGAATCAGATTTTTGGCTGCAAGACACAGAACTTCCTGATTTAACTTAATTTTGGACAAGAGCTAAGTAACTGATAAGGGATGCAGATTTTATTCTACTGATAGATAAACTGAACTTGTCTTCAATCCGATTTGTCCCTCACAGGCTACTGGAACAGGGCTACTAACAAAAGTCTGCTACAAAAACATAAACTAGAGCATGTCTCATCTTCTTTTATTCCAAAATCTCAGAGGAAAATGTTTTTTGTTATAATAAATCTCAGGAGGGCAGATGGAACAGAAGTAGGGACTGCAAATGCAACATGGCCCACACCTATGTGGGGCACACATTGAACAAAAACGAACATACTTTGGCCAGCTTGCTTCTTCCTCCAGCGAGGGTGTGAGAGATTAATGAATCAACTGCATGCTAAATAGAGTATTGATTGTGGATTAACCTGGTGTAACCCCCAGTAATTATTAAACGTTTGGTACCACTTCTTAAAACGCCCCCATTTATAAGTTTTAGCTAGTGAGTTGTTGTTAATAAATAATTAACTGATGCTTTATAGAAATTTTATGAGCAATTAAGTGGAATGACTGTTGGGTTGACAGTTTGGTGGGTCATTAATCTTTCTAATAAACCACCAAGTCTACAGATACACATTTTTCACTTTCTAATAGGCCACCAGCAAAATAGTCATCTGTAATTATAAATGTTAAGAAGCTAATAATAAAATTGTATTTTGTAATAACCGAGCCTTAAAGCAGCAGTTGGTAACAACTGAACATACGATGTGTCTCTAACTCTGCTGCTCGTATCATTCCGCTAAGCCCTGCCCACCAAACCCACTAGCAGGAGATGGTTGCCGCGCTACACTTTAGCCCACGTAGGGCTCGCTCTCCTCGGCAAGAGCCTCATAAAGGCCCTGGTCCCGCTCATCGCATCTCATCACCCTTCCAGTGCTCCGTGGCCCAGGGCAGAGCATCCCAGGCTTCAGAGGCAGCTGCGATAATGTCTGACAGCGTGATGCGAGAATAGTACACCACTGTCCCATCTCAAAAGTTATTCCCCACTGTTTGTCATCATGCCTCTTTGCCACTCATTGATAAGAGCGCCATGATATCGAACATAATGAGCTTAAAGGTCAGTGTGGAGCCAGAACCTGTTCACACAAGTGTTTTCTACACTGTTGTTGGCAAAGGCAGGATGGGCAGTTCTTTAATTGCTGGTGGTTGTTTCTCAGTCATTGTGTTTGCAAAGCTAGCTGTCTTGTTTGTTTAATCTGTCCAAAAAACAAAGAATAAAAATCTTTCTTTGCCTGGAAACTGATCAGGGCTAAGAAATAGTCTGGCACGTAACCCCCTGTAAAACGACAAACTGTCACATTTACTCTTTGAAGTAGGTAGTAGTAGTGAAGCTTTGAACGGATTAAACAAACAAGGTACGACATGTCAGTTAGTGAGTTTTAGAGGTGTTGGTAGGCGGATTTTGACCGATCAAGGCTAACTGTTTCTTTCCACTCTTTATGCTAAGCTAAGCTAATTGCCTCCTGAGCCTTGCTTCATATTTAGCATACAGATATTGAAGTGGTATTAATCTTCTCATCTTCCCAGTAACAAAACAAATAAGCATATTTCATAGTATTTCAAAAGCTTTCTTCAGACATTTGTGCTAAGCTAAGCTAATTATTGATATGAGAGTCTGTCAAACTATCATACTGGAGAATAAACATCAGTTAGGGAGGTTTTTCACAACCTGCCATCCCAGAATGAGTTTCCATTAATGGCTTAACTGCTCTTTAAAGCAAAAGTAAATTATTAATTTATTATATTAATAAAGCCATCAATTAATCTTAGAAAGCGTGCCCCATTAGAAAGTGGTACCAAAGTTATCCAGCAGGACATACTTCTACCCCAAAAGCTTTACTCTTACTTAAAATGTGAGGTAAAATATCACATCCCCACTAATGGAATTTGTCTTAAATTTATGTACCTTGGTCCCTGCATGAAAAGTGCAGCAATATGTTTCTGATGCCTGTGGTGCTGGGTGAGAGACTGAATTTCCCATGTGTTCCATGTTGAGAAGATTGACGAGTGCCCACTTTGCTTTTATGATGCCTCATTTTTTCCTCTCACTCTCTGCCACACTCTGCAGAACCTCCACAGTTCTTCTCCCACTCAACATTCTTTCATGTCATCTATGATTTCACAATGTGTTGACTCCAACTAATTGACATTTAAGAGGGATTCTAGCACATGGAGGGAGAGGCGGACGCTTTAAGCTGCCTCTCTTGATATTTATATATAAGCAGCTCGCTGGCTGTTAAAACTCTCGCCATGACAACGGGACAGGAAGCAGGAAGTAGGCTGTTTTCCATTGGAATGGAGTAGAGAGATAAGGCCTGCAAACTCCTCACTTCCATTGCATTCTCATCATCTCTCTGCTCCCCTGTCAGGTTGCATACTATAGAACAGATATTATGACCAGTGCCGTACATGTATGTGCATATGTTTAATATTCCAGGTCCCTCTGCTGTTAACCTCTTGGTGGGTCAAGTATATCAAGGGTCATGGATATTCTTGGAGCAGGGAGAAAACTACACTGTCATAAATACTTCTTCTGGACTCTTAAGATTGTATGCACGCCACACAAAAGTTCAACCAATGGGCCCTTCTGAATTTAATGACATTGATGCATCTTGAATGTCTACCTAGACCAAAATCATATTAACATTTAATGATTTAAACAACCCTGATAAGCGGATAAAGATGGATGGATGGAAGGATGGAATATTAAAACAAAAGATTAACTTTTTGTTTAGAACAATTTGATGTAGATTTTGTTGCTTTCTCTTTGTTCTATGAATACATTTTACAGGATTATGGTGGATCAATAGAGATCTTATAAAATAAGATAATGTAACATTTTCATTCAGTTTAGACAGTCAGTGGGCACAATTTACACTCAATTTACCCAAGTAATAGAGGTCCATGGTGTCACAGGTCCAGGAAACCAATTAAGCAAGTTATAATTACGGCTTTAAAACTCCAGAACTGCATACACAGACATATTACTGCATTAACCTTTGTTGTGTAACTAAGTCCTTAAACTTGGGCACAAAAGGTGTGGTGGCTGGGCAGTCGTCACTTGCAGTACTGTCCAATTTATTTTGCAATTATTCTGCTGGTAGCTTGATATGACATTTCCAAATGGTTCAGTTGTCAGGTTTTCATCTCCATACTAAGACAGTTTGGTTCAAAATTGGTATGGTTGGGGTTGTAGTGGCATTTTACCACTCTTCACAATTTGCAGCTCTTTCACTGAAATCTGTGCGTGGTGGTCCTATGCTTCTCTCAGATGTAACAAACAAGTATTTCTCAGTCTGGTCGTCATTAAATACATGTTTTCGCTGTCAACCCCTTTTTGCATGGATAGTTTCAAAAATGCCATTCCACTTTTTCACCCTGGGCTCCTACGTTTGACAACAAGCTTGCTAAATGTAGCTACTAGCCTAAAAAATAATGACTGATTACTAAAATAATTTATAAATAATATAATAAAATAATAAAATGACTAATTTAGATGTCACACCATTGTTAGCTTTGTGCAGTATCCTTTCCCACACTGCTGTCATTCTGTACAAAAGTAGTGTGGTGAAGATGGTGGAAAAACATGCAAATGCAAATAACACCCAAATAGAAGTTTGGCTATTTTGTTCCTCAAATGATTGATATTAATGGCCATAATCAGTAATGATTATCATTAACTATGATAGAGTCCTTTAAAATAATCACAATAATTATCGAAATCTTGCATAAGCATCCTTATTCAGGAAAAAACTGAATGAGAAAATTATTGGATTGGATGGATGAATGAAGAGACTAAATGATTTCACAGGGACCACAGGAAACACAGACACGCAGTCGCTGTAAGCAACTGGTGACTGCCGGTGACTTCTGACCGTGAGAGTGTGTTGGATCTTGTTCAGTGGAGTGGGAATGTTTACTGTCAAGCTGTTATCTGTTGGTGTACACGCTCATGTGTTATTTACTTGTCACAGACATTTTTATCTCCAAACATAAAAATTTTGCACTTTGCAGGGAAAGAAGTGTTATGTACCTGTTTCTTATTTGAGCATGTGGTATTCTCAGGTTGGGTTATATGGGCTCAGATTAATGTTAAACTTGGATATGGGGAATGTTAAATTTAGGCAGTATGTTAGGAAATTACTCTAGTCAGTGGAAAATCCCTATAGGTAAACCTAAAGTCTTAGAGAGTGTGACTTTGTGTGCCTCCACTGACTGTAAAGAAACAACTTTTTTTCTTTTGCGCTGTGTGTATGTGTTTGTGTGTGTTGTTTCTGCCCCGACTTGCCTCAGAGAAAACTTTCTAGAAATCTGATGAATCAACATTACTTGCGTAATTGCTATCTCTATGCCTCATTTCCAGTATATCCTTTTGTTTCTTGTCAAAAAATTATGATTATTGTACTAGTTAGGTGCTTTCTGTCTGCTTTTATCAGAATTTTGTCACATATTAACATTTTTAATGACTCATTCTGTTCATCTTTTCATTTGAATGCATACATTTTGGATCATATGAGCTGGGATGACATATCAGGGGGCATCTGCTCCCTAATGATAAACACACATATCGCTTTGCATGCTTCATCTCCAGAAGAAATCTTTTTAATGTAACGGGCCTTGTTAACATAATTTGGAGTAGTTAATTACATCCCAATCAATCCCAATCCCAATTTTCATAACCATAACCACATTTTTTGAATTTAATGATTTTACTGCTATCAAAAAATACAATAGACAGCAGTTATGTCAAAACAATTAAGGAAGATAGGGATTCCAACATGATAGAGTACAGAAAAATGATCCACAGTGATGTACAGTAGTAAGGCAGTGCGTAGAATAATCAGCAAACTCCAATCATACTAAAATTGTCCTTTTAATCAAATCTCCCTTTAGAAGCTTTCTGTTGAGTCATATTCTCTATTTCTCTCCATTCCTCTCTTCCCCTCTCCTTCGGAGTCTTTTCTAGCTCCTCTGGACTCAGAGGGAGGTTAATGGGCAACATGTGTATTGGCTAGTCTTGGAAGACTAAGCATACTGCTTGGTGTTTTTATTTTTGTGTGAATGAGTCTTTCTTTGTTTTTTTTTCTGTACTGTTTTTTTTCTGCACTTGAAAAGTGAAGATTTAAAATGCATATTAACCCCGCAGTTGTAACTACTGCTCCAGCACTGTTATTCTCCACACCCTGCCTGTATCTTGTCTTGGTAATGCAGGATTTTGCAGATGCTTCTTTTGATTGCTCTTGGGGCTTAAATAAAGTTTGAGCAGTGTAGCAAGCACATGACAAGCTGCATTTTTCTTACCGGTTTAACAGCCTTTATCTTTAAAGAAATCTTTGTTATACAAAATCTAACGTGTGTTCTCAGCAGTTTGTTTGGGGTCACAGTGAAACTAAATCTTAGAACTGAGCACAGTTTTACCATATCCCTTTGCTCAAAGTCAGCATCTACTAAACATGACAAGATGTGATAACATGTGTATATGCTGCAATTTTTGTCTATTATTATACTATTATTTTGACTGTATGTGCACTACACGGTGTGCATACTGTGTTTAGTCCTTGCATCATGCACGAGCACTAAAGTCAGGTCAAGGCATTACAAATTTGCCTCAAGGGGCTTTACAATCTGTACAGCATACGACACCTTCCCTCTTCCAAGGCAAACAGGCATGCAATAGATGTAATGTGTACAAAATAGACCAATAAAATTACAGTATGACATCCATGATGACAAAGTTATGAATAGATTGTAATATATTTAAAGAATAGATCAAAGTAGAACATCGAGCAACTTCAGGTGTTGTCACACAGACCTAAGCCACACAACCTCCTCTCCACCATGAAACCTGCAAGTGCACTAAACAAACACAAGAGGCAAAGCTCAACCACACCATTCACACAGATTGGAGGAAGGAACACACACACACACACACACACACACACACACACACACACACACACACACACACACACACACACACACACACACACACACACACACACACACAGGGAGATAAAGAGGCTGAGTCTCCTGGAAGACGAAGATCCAAAGCATCTGTAATGAGGCATCCACAGCCAGAACAGAGAGAGAGGTCCCACACTACCAGTGGTCCAGCACGAGAAGCCAAAGTGAAAAGAGAGGACTAGGAGGAGAAAATTGGAAAAGAGAGAAGGAGATGACAGTGACAGTGAGACAGTATCATATTTAGCTTAAATGCAGTCTGCATAGGAAACGGGATTTTGGACCCAAACGCAAGACAACAGGCAAAGCAAGTTCAGTTTACTTAGTTTAATGAGTAAGCTCTTGTCAAACAACCACGTAAGCAGTCCACAACAAAAATAAAAAAAAAAACAGGCAGAGGTAGAACACACAAGGAATCACTGAAGATATAGCTGAGATACTTGATGATTGACAAAGCAATCCAACACTAAACAATGTGAAGACACAAACTTAAATACACAAGTGGCGTGTGATTAACAAGGCACAGGTGGAAACTATAATGGTGGAGCAAACAATCAAACAAGCAGGAAAATACAAGAACAGGATGTGAAATGCAAAAAGACACATAAGAGATGATTACCAAAACAAAACAGGAAATACCAACACTCCATGACAAAAAGATAGGCAAACAGCTGTGCTTGTGGGACACAAACAGACAGAGGGTTACAGAGATGCAGTGGTTTTCAGAAAGTTTACAATATTCTTGTCTATGGGAAAACATGAGACTTGGATCGACCTGCCGTAAGGGTAATGGTAAGAGGTACAAGGTAACCAAGAAAATGAAGCTAACTGAATGTTAAGGGAAAAAGATGAGTTTTAAGTTTGATCCAACGGTCTCAACAGAGAGTGTCTAATGTCAACAGGGAGGTTATTCAAGAGGAAGGGATAGGAAAAGGCCCTGCAGGCAGCTGCTTTCTTTTTTACTCTGGGGACAGACAGGAGGCCTGTATTCTGAGAGCAGAGACCACAGGATGGGGCATAAGGTTTAGACAGATATAAAGGGACTTGCCCATTTACAATTTTGTACGTCATTAGAAACTAAAACTAGTGGTATGGTGATGTAGCATGACAGCTCAGGTGTGGCTGACTGATCACATACGTCTGACTCAGCATGGTGTCTTACACAGCAAATTGCATCACTAACATTTTTTTCGTCTCCAACTCCCACTTCTGTGGGTGTAGTCAGTCAAGTCATTCCCAGACAGCACTGACAAATGACCATATGACATAATTTACAGTATAAAGTAATGTTTGATAACAATTGAGGCTTTTTCAAACCTCAATCAAAGAAAGAAACATGAGTGAAGGTTTGGGGAGTGTTAATTAATAGAATGTATGAGCCTGCGAGTGGATGATCAAGTGGATTAATTATGACTATATGAAATTGAAAGTGGGGTTATACTTTGAAAAACGTAGGAGTGACTGTGTGTGTCTGTCTGTTTGTGTGTCTGTAACACCTGTGCATGATGACGTGATTTTAGTCAACTCATACGTTTAAAAACAGATTTAACGGCAATTTAAACTTCTGCATTAAATTTACGCCGTAACCTAAAAGCACCTCCCCAAAAATGTAATTGCACGTCGCAGCGACACAGAACGCAGAACGCAGAACGCAATAACTGTAATTGGTTGGCTTGGTAGCATCGCATTTCCTCCTACGCATTCCCAGCTTGTCCTTCTTCGCAGCCATTTTCAAATCCTGTTCTCTCGTTTCTGAGTTTTAGCAATTTCACTAAAAGTAACTTCTATTTAACATCAATCAGCTCCAACCCCAACATGACCCGCTCAATTTCACTTGCCATTGTTTGTGGTAGCCTACACCAACAACAACAGCGGCTAAACTAGCAATTTGGCTGTGTAATTAGAGTGCAGCAGAAGTAGAAGTGCTTACGATGGTGTAAATTGGCCTTTACTTTGGTGTGTGGTTTACAGTAACATTTCCCCTTCATTTGGAATAATTCTAATTTATATAATGTGTCATAATACAGATGCCATTTTTATTCTCTTTTGAAAATAAACTTCACTTGAAATCTGATTATAAATTATGTCACATGTATGTGGTAACAATCTAGAAAACGATGTACATGGAAATAAAGAAAATGTTACCATTTGATATTCTAAAGGGGGTCTTGTCTTATAGGTACAGCATTCAGCTACTGCAGGTATAATGTAGGATTTTATTGCACTGACATGAAGCATGGTCAGAGATACAAAATAAGTTTTGGATATTAATGTGTCAAATGTTGGCATTTAATGTCAGAAGTCAAGCTCTCTGTCTCAATCCTGTGTCATTTATAAGCCTTTGTGTCAGTCTCACAAAACAATATCAAATGCCAAATATACCTAGCCTTGTTCACTTGCTCTTAAATCAAATATCATCTGATTTTGATAATAATGTGTTTTATGTCCTTTTATTTAAGGCTGTTTCTATTAAGATAACATTAAATGGAAACATTAAGGTATAAACATATCTTTGAAGGTATTTTTACTGAACTCTGGAATCATGTTGGCACGGTTTTTGAAAAATGACCTGTGTGGAACAGAACAATGTGTCTCACTAATGCCCTCAAAGATTAGGATTAATAATATTGCGTAGCAGCAAAGGAGTGAATTTTTACTCAGTATCTTATATGAAGACTTCACAAATATGTTCATTTGCAGTACAGTAGGATATGAGTACATAATAAGTGATTGATGATTGCACATACAGTAGGATTTATCGAATTTGGTTTGAGTGAAGGCTATCAGCTGACTTTCTTTATGCTGTTCATTGTGTGTGTCAGTAATAAACAACTGAATTCCAGTCAGGCAGTTAGTTTGTCATTAACTAGATTTAAGTTTTTTAGCTTGTAGGAAAGTCTCTGAGGTCACAGACCACAGATGTAATGAGTGGCATATGTTTTATCCACCAAATAAATGTATCAACACTTCGTTGGTGCTGGAGTGGAAAGGTGGGTTGAAAAGTGGGCGGGTGAGCCTAATCATAACTGAAAATTAAACTAAACAGACTATGATCCAAAATAGTTTAGAATTGAAGGTATAATGATCATCACTATGGTTTGTCACAATAAGAACAAAGAGACCAGATCTCACGCCAGCTGAATATGTATGGGAGATTCTGCACCAGTGTGTTAGACAGTGTTTTCCACCACCATCATCAAAACACCAAATGAGGGATATTTTTGGAAGAATGGTGCTTATGGTGGTTCAAACTTCTGTATAACTTTTGCCAAGGAAAACTGAAGCATTTGTAGCAGCTCTTGGTGGCCAGACATCTCATATTTGTTGTCCACAATTCTAGTGCGGCTGTGTCTAGAGTATTGGCTCCATGTGACCTTGAAACCTTTTACAGCTGTGTCTACAGTGTGTGTGTGTGTGTGTGTGTGGGGGGGGGGGGTGTGTGTGTAACCAGTCATGATCTGTACATAATCACTGGAAGGTTAAAAGTCAAATGACAGTTCCTCACTGTGGGAGTGTATGCACACTCAGGATCAGTCATATAGCTTACAGCATGAACAAGGACGTGCAAATCCACACCCTCTCAAGTTTCTATTTATTCCATAGCATATATATTTTTTAATGTATTTATTTTTTTTTTTTTTATTATTTTATTTGGAAATGATCATTTTTCTTCTGCATTCCTCTAGGCTCACCCTGCTCAAGGGGCTAACTGCTGAGCATGCTGGATAAGGCTCCACCGACTACCAGTAGCCTCAACCTGGTGAACTCTGAAGTTTCTGATCCGGACGTACATGACGGTATCACGATGGCCGACCTTGTGGAGAGCCTGGACACTAGAGAGCTGGAAATGGGGGAGGGAGAGGAGATCGACTATGAGGGAAATTTAGGTGTGTGTGTTTGCATATTGTCTCAAGTAGCATGATTTCTCCATAACTTCTCCTAAGAACAAAGAAAAATACAACCATAAACAAAACAAATTACCCAGAGTAATGCAAACACATACTTTAGGTGTGATCATTTTGGACGCAATAATAAAAGACAAAAATCTGATAATAATATTTATAAAAAACTAAATAGCATAGTAAAACTGTGCAAAGCAGTCAGTTATTCCAGGGAACACTTCAGTTGGTAAGATTATGCAACATTCTCAAGAGATTAAACTTCCAGTATAACTGGAACCAGATTTATATGGGCATGTAAGCCCAAAGCAATATGTTTGTGACTGTTCTCTTAGGTTTGTATCCAGGTCTCTGGGGAAATGTAGGAAAATCAAGGGGTAGTAGAGCAGCCAGGCTAAAGGAAATGTGGGCTCACGTCATATGTCTGTGTGGAAAACTGACAAAAAATACTTGAGCTGGTGAGCCTTCAAACTGATATCTAACAAGAGAATGAGGGTGGATTTTTTCCTTTTATATAATTGAGATCTCATAAATGTTACTGAAGAATAAACAGAAACATTTGACCTTAACACTGCAAAAAAGCAAGCACAAAAATCTTGAACAAAGGCCGACTTTTCTGTGATGCAGCCTACTCGCTCCCAAGCAGCCGGAACAACTCCTACATGCACATGCAGAAGAACCATGCTAACAACCCCCATGTCTCTTCCTCCTAGGGGACTGTCGTATTCCATTTTCAGCGGTGTATGCCACAGTGGGCTTTAAGGAGGCCAATGCTAAGGTCTACCTTCCCACGGTGCCCATCACTGCTCGGATCCTGGAAGTGGAGAGATTCACCACCGCACAAGACCGCTTCAACCTGTCGCACCACAGGAGTGTCAACAAGGTACTGTTGGTACTGTTTTTTGTTGTTGTTTTTACAATTTCTTAAGCAACTAAAATGATTCCCTAACCCTCATGTTTTACCTAATATAAATTTAGCTCATCATCTCTCTCTTAAACACTCTCACTGCTACCTTTCCGTGTGTGTGTGTGTGTGTGTGTGTGTGTGTGTGTGTGTGTAGTCTCTGCCAGCAGTATTTAGGATTGAGCTGAAGCACGGTGAGTTTACCTGGGTAGTGAAGAGGAAGGAGAAACATTTCATGGAGCTGCACAGAGAGCTGAGGACGTACAAGACCTTCATGAGGATACCGCTGCCCTCCCGAAGGTTGGTCACATTGCATTGACTTGCATTTCCAACCTGAAAAACTATAATAACTATAATTTAATGACTTACCTTGTGGAAAACAGCCTTTTCTCCCCAAAATATTACTTCTTCTTTCCCGAGTAGGCCTGCACGCAGTGTAGTACACATTCACACACACACACACACACACACACACACACACACAGACTGGTGCAAAGACTCACTGAGTATGACATTTTAACATAATAGAGTTACATTTAGAGAAATGTAATGGAGGAGCTCAGTTTGTATCTGGTTTCATTCGTTAACGTACTGCTCCAATTTCGTTACGAAAAACAGAAGTAGTTAATTCTGGCTAATTCTGAATAACCATCTTGGAATAATTTGTGGGGACTATAATAAGTGGTTTTCCTGTCATGCCCATTTTGCTCGCATTGCATGAATGCTGCAACAGTTGCCAGGCAGCCAGGAGGACTCCAGGAAGCCATGCACTCAGAAATGGTTCCAGCACTTAATTCCCCCTAAAACTACAACATGTCATTTTTATATTTCTGTTTGTGTATGGATTACGGAAACAAGACACAACATGTTAATTAGTAAAATTTAGAGGTGGGGGTGGACTTTGGACAGAGCCAGACTAGCGGTTTCCCCCTGCTTCTGGTCTTTATGTTAATCGCCTCCTGGCTCTAGATTCATGTATATTGTGCCGACATAAAAAGTGTTATTGGTCTTCTCATCTAAACCTCAGCAAGCATATCATCAAATGTCAGAATATTCCTGTCATTATAACAATCTGTTACTTTAATAATTTATCCGTATTTTCATAATGTTCTCTACAATACAGTGATCGCTACCGTCCCTTCCGTATGTTTTCTTTTTTTTATTATTTTCCTGTCTCTCCCTCCCTCTCTCTCTATCTTTCTCTCTCTGGGGACATACACACTACTAAACAAGTTACAAAGGATATTACCTTTGGATATTAATGGGATTTAAAGTACTCCCTACTCTCTCTTTCTCTGTCTCTGCCTCTAAAATGATAAGTCCTTGTTTATAGTTAAATAAATGTCCATTTTGCCACTCTGCATTCCTAGTTGATACAATGAGTCAACTTGCAATTTGTCCATTTATTCTTGCTTTTAAATGTGCCTGTCTAAACACCCACTGGCAGGAAGGTACACAGGAAATGATGTGGTTTAATGTCAAAGCAGTGGCTGAAACTGGGTTTTCAGCTTTGGGGCAATGGTTGAACAGAAACAGCTATTGCCTAAAGGTTTGAGGTTTGTCCTTAACATTTGAGGACAAAGTATGGAAACACTGTCCGATTTGAGATGCGCTCTCTGTGTCAGCATCTTTAAATAGCTTGGACTTTTTAATTCAACATCTTCATTTTTCTCCCTCTCTGTCTCAGCCACACAGTGAGGAGGAGGACAATGAGGAAGAGTGAGGTGAGGGAAATGCCCTCCCTTCCTAGAGGAGGGGGAGAAGACCTGGTGCGAGATGAGCAGGTCTCCAGCAGGAGGGTATGTCGCATCTGTTTTTTTGACTGGTTGGGAAATTCACTCTTGTCATATCTTAACCTTATGGCGGGGAGCTCTCCTGGCATTCGCTTGTTGCCATGCCACTTATCTTGTTGCCAGTTCAAGTATCCTATGAATCCCTGTGTGTTTGTATATGTGTGCATGTTAGTGTTTATATGCATGGGTTTTGATATTAAAATACTTACAGTGGCCACAATATAGTGTATGTGTTTTTACAGAGGCAGTTAGAAGACTATTTGAACAAGCTGCTGAGGATGGCCATGTACCGCAAATATCACCATACTGTGAGTAACCATACTAAGCACTGCAAGCTGTGTCACCTTAACATAGCCTCTTAATGAAGCCTACCAATTTAAGTTTTTATACTTATTTTGTGGGTATCATACATTCCTCTCGATATGAACCAAATGTATCATGTCAGCTACTTTAGATACCTGAGATGCGCTGAAAAAGTAAACATAATTAACTGTGTTTTATTATTTTTTTAAATAACATTTTACTGACCTCTACCCTTATGGTGGAACAATATGGTGGAGTGTTGACACAGGCCGTTATCACGGCTCTAATGTGTTTACTTACACACTCGAGGAATTTAACCATGTTATTGCTGCTCATTAAACTACTCTCCTGAGAAACACAAGACAATGTTTATTTATTTATTTCTGGAAATTACATTTTTGTGCAGATTTACTATATTTTTATTTAGTGTGACAATATAGTGACAGGATGTTACATAAAGTTTTTTTTGCCTATTTATCAAAAACTCTTTATCTAAAAACAGGTGTTACAAAATGGTGACGTGACTTATTGTCAGGGCCAACTTATTTTATTATTATTATTATTATTATTATTATTTGTGCCTTTAACATACAGCATATACTCTTTAGTGCACTAAACTTTACCTGTACCCTTACTTGCTTTACCTTTATGGTGGAAGGGGCCTTAAAACAGACCAATACTGCGTGTAGCCATAGCATTATGCCTGTTGTAAGCTGACATCTGTGTCATTCTGATGCATTACAAGTTAATATCTGCAATGATGACGCATGTTTAGATAAGTTAGGACAAGTTGCATTGCCTCCACGTGGATGGTATGTGTGAATGTAACAGTTGCCTGCCCACAGAGTCGCATGTCAGAGATCACAGTATGTATCAGGTTTTTCTATACACGAGTCAGTATGTGAAGCCTCTTGTTGTCTCTTCCTGTCTATTATCAGATGGAGTTTATTGACATCAGCCAGCTGTCTTTCATTCATGACTTGGGGCCCAAAGGACTGTGAGCAATTTCTCTTCTTCAATCCCCTTTTTCTTTGTATCTGCAAAAACAGTTCTGTCTTGTGTCAGGTGGATAAGCTCTAAACATTTCAAAGTGAAGCACTTCAGGATGAAAGTCCCATGTCAAAGTTGTTCTGAGATACTTTCTGGAAGCATGCATATTTACAAACCTCCAAGTCTCCTATTTAGTTTTATACTCTCCTTACATGTCATAGTAAAATATATATTTCACAGTTCTTTCTGTCTCTTCCAGGGAAGGAATGATCTATAAGCGTTCTGGTGGACATCGTATCCCTGGCATGAACTGCTGTGGTCACAGCCAGGCCTGCTACCGCTGGTCCAAACGGTGTGTGATTACCTCTGTCCTTGTGTGTTGCTCTCTCTGTCTCGCTTTACATTGTCTCTGTCTTTCAATCTTTTTCTTTTTGTGTCTCTTTTATTCTCCCTCCCATCATTTTAGTTGACATGATCAGTATATCTCTGTTTTTGACAGGTTTTATCTTAGCAACCAGTTCAAATTTATCTTGCAGTTACTTGATCGTTCGTTGTTTTTAACTATCTTGCCATTGTGAGTTTACTACTACAGTTTATGAGTGGAACTCCTTAATGTCTTATGGTAATAAAGATGGATTAAAGGGAAGGATTAGCAATTTTTAAAAACTTTTTTTATTTATTTTTTCAACTGGCAAACTTATCAGAAGTGTAGGAGTAATGGATGATATGTTCAAAAGACAAAATCAAACGTTCCAGCCTCAAATTTCTGGCAGGAAGCTGTCTGAGAGTGGGTGTTAAAATCCAGTGACCACTCATTGCATATTTAAAAAAATCATGATATTGATAACATCTTAAAAAGTAGTAGTTCTCTAAATCATCTCAAACATTTTTTTTGTAGCTTGCTAACCAAAAAGTAGCATCTTCAAACCAGCTGCATTGTCACACGCTTTCCTCTCTCTTTATCTGTTTGTCTGTTCCTTTCCCTCCTCTTTGTCACAGCCAAATTATTACGTGAGCAGTTTTTATTATTCTTTTCCAAAGACAACACAAAAAAATCCCACACATTTGAAATGCTCAGCCCATCCACCTACATCCCCATGTTGATTTTCTTCCTACATCCTGTCCTTAAAACAAGAAATATAAGAAACGGTCCACAGCAATCAACAGATATCCACAGAACCTTACAAAGACACACATATCTTAAATCCTGACGATGATGATGATGATGATCATGGTAATGGTGGTGTGTGTGTCTGTGTGTGTGTGTGTGTGTGTGAAGTGTAGCTGGCTGGTGGTAAAGGACTCCTGCTTGCTGTACATGAAGCCAGACTCAGGGGCCATCTCCTTTGTCCTGCTGGTGGATAAAGAGTTCAGCATCAAGATGGACTCCAAAGACACAGAGACCAAACACGGAGTCCGGATTGACAGCCTCTCCAGGTTACATTTTTTTGAGTGTGTTTGTGGTTGAATGTTCGAATTTTGTAGCTGGTCACATCTATAGTATTTTGAGGAAAGGCTTACAGTGGACTCTGAAGTTAATGTTACTTAAGCACTGGTTAAAAAGAAAATCCTACCCTCTCTAATACTGTTTCATAAAATAAGATTATGATCTGAAAAATGTGTTCAAAAGGTCTATTTTGTGGCGATGTGGTGCAGTTTTCCTCAACCAACCATGTCTCAACATGTATGTTTACTTCACTGTGTCTGTGTTGGTATCTGTGTACATCTACCTGGCAGGACCCTGGTGTTTAAGTGCAGCAGCTACAGACACGCACGCTGGTGGGGTCAAAGCATCGAGAGCTTCGTGAGGAGTCATGGGAGCGCTTTCCTCCGAGACCACCGCTTTGGATCATTTGCACAGGAACAGGAAAACATCCCCGCCAAATGGTATCTACACTGGCAGAGAGCACAGGAGTAGAGCTGTTATTGATGTTGTTGTGTAAGCAGAAAGATTTAATGAAAACAACAACAACACAGTAATAGAGAAATAAAAAATACAAAGAAAGATTTTGAAGGTAAAAAGGTTTTATATTAGTTTAGTTCAATTTGTCAGTAAGTAAAATAAAAAATATCTTTTATATGATTAAGTGTTTAGTGGATGGTTATCAGGTTCTCTACAAGAAAGCTGCACATTGAAAAGTAAAATAAATAAATCTAAAAATACACACATTTTCAGCACATCTTACTTTTTTCTCTGCCTACCTCTCTGTTAGCCTTTCACTGGTAACTATGGAAATGTATGCGAGGACCGAGCCGTCAACTCTCTCTTCTTTCAGGTCTTTTTTAGCATTCTCTCCCCCTCAGCTCGCAGATTCTGTGATATTGAATCATTTGTGTGATAATGTCATTACATTGTTTTTGTGCTCCGCACGGAGCCTGAGGGAAAAACATGCCATGGTGCTGTGAACTAATAGGAAAAAGAGAGTGTTTAAAGAACAGTCATGTCATGATGACAGCTATAGCTGTTGCCTAAAGCATTGAAAGTTAAGAAAATTAGAGAAGTCAACAGACAGATGCACTTTCATTGTCTCTGTTGCTCTTTTTTGTGTTTTTGTGGCCGTATTGGCCAAGCTGTGACAAAACCGACAGCTCTAAAAAGGCAGTAGTTTATTGTGTATGTTTCTTGGTAGGTATGTGAATGGAAAGACTTACATGGAGGATGTGGCTGATGCTTTGGAGGAAGCCAAGGAGGAAATCTTTATTACTGACTGGTGGTGAGTTTCACTGTCTTTTGTGTAAACATGCACATTGTCTGCTTAAACATGCACAGTGTTATGTAAACACGCACAAAGGCAAAAGTTTGGTTGAGGTGTGTCAGCTGTCAGCAGTGTGCGAACCAAGAAATAAACTGCTCAGTAGTCTGTATCTGTCCTGCTTTAACACTGCAGCATACAGTGGAGCCTCAGCTTTCTCCAAACCGGACAGAATAATAATTCTAGATAAGCAAAACAACAGAAAACTATTCCTATTCTTATAAGTTCTTAGTCTTATTAGTGGACTCAACCAGGGGGCAAGTTCAACTTAGTCTGGCTCTCTTTGAGCTACCTGCCTTCACCAAGCCCTAATGTTGGACATTTTGAATAACTGGCATCACGAAGCTGATGACTCTGTTAACTCTGGGAATAATTATATAGATGTCTTTAAATGTGGTTGACGTTTTCAGCATGCTCAGATGTCAAGAATGAAATATTCATAGAGAGATTATGCATTGATTTTATTTTATAGTGATATTTTGATGCTTTTTTGTCACACAATGGACAACCTACGAAGAATACGTGATGGATAGATAAAAGCAAAGAAAGGCAGTGTCTGCTGCCAAATCAGTCAAAAACAGTACACATAGTTTGTCCCCAAAAACAGGGGCTGAAGAAAAGAAATGATGCTTAATAACATCCAGCTTGCCCAAAGGTTGCATGTAAATTGGCATCCATTAGTAAACTGTCTTTCTGTTTTAAACACAGCGGACAGACGATTGTGCAAGCATGTTTCTTCTGTCTCTGACACAATTATCACACTGGGCAAATTGATATTTTATATCAATAAAAATATCTATATTGCTCTTTATTACTGGTCTCTTTATTGTAAATTGGTCAGTAGTTGTGCTGTTGACACTTTCCAATCAGATCCACTGAATTGGAGCTTAGGGTTATTGTGCAGCATAGGTTACCACTAAGATCTACCATGATTAAAAGTGAGCTAGCTTCATCATACTAGAGAGGCTGAGTGTCCTGTGTAGTTGTAAACAAGCAAAAAGTATGTTTACATTCAGTATTACTTACCAAAACATGTTTAATAAAGGTTTGAGTTCTGCATTGTTTACGTCCATGTTTACTTGCTAGCACTCGTATTCTTTGGATTTGTTGGCACATTGCTGTGTATCTTGGCACAATACCACCAGTGTCGGTTGTCAGTCAATGAAATGATAAAATAGTATCATGGGTCAGCTGAACTTAAGATAGAATAGCTGTGATGACTTATTTCAGTGGTTTGATAAATGCAAAGGCCATAATCAGACTCCTGACAAAAATATGCACTTGCCACTAACCAACTAACTGATACCCAGTTAATGCAGTGCATGTTGTTTTACCCACAACTCCTTGCTCTCTGGCAGGCAATACAATAGTACTGGCTCTAATTACAGCCTCATCCACAGTCCCAGAATAGAAATACACTGACACAATCTCTGTATAGTATCTGTCTACATTTTTGCTAAACCCCCTTTCTGTTTCTGCTTAATGTACCTATTAGGAGCCTTGTTCCTCATGTATAAACAGACTATGTGATCTTAAAGTATAGTAGTATAGTTGAGTCACACTGCACTTTGTATGTGTGTTGTCTGTCTATATGTGTGTGTGGGATTTTCAGGCACTTAATTCAAGTACATAATAAGGCTTAGGGTCAGAAATATGTTAAATTGAATAAACACTTTCTGTTGGAAACAAAGAACAACCTCATTTCATTCTATTGTCAGACAGTAACACTTGTACTTTATTAAACCTGGAGGGCACAGTAACCTGAGTAAACAGTATTACAAAGATGCGAATCAAATCAAAATACCAATAAACTTCTTTGCACAGTAAAGAGACTTATTCTTGCCTGTATTTTAGCCTTTCAGATCTTAAATAGTGTTTTCTAATGGGACATAAACACAGTATTTATCTCTAAACACAGTTATAAAATGCTTGACAGTAAATTTTCAGACATTATAGTTTATGGTCCTTGATGAGTCTAAAATCCCTGTGCTGCAAGGCAGTAATCACTGGGCTTATGGTCTTAACCAATGAGGTGTCAGCCTGTGTAATGTGAGCCAATGGCATTATAGAAGTGTAAGCTCAGAATGCCAATGTGAGTGGCTCATGAGACCATATCATTATATCATGTCTGCCATATGAGTTTGGTGTTCATTTCGGTGTATTCACTTTGTTTTTCTGATTCTGTTAACACCTCAGTACCTAAAAAAGAAATATGTAATTTTCTCTTTTGATCTGTTTCTCCCCCTCTGTGCCTCTGTCTATCTTGGCGTCTGTTTCTGTCTCTTCAGGCTAAGTCCAGAGATCTTCTTGAAGAGACCTGTAGTGGAGGGTAACAGGTGGAGGCTAGACTGCACCCTCAAACGCAAAGCAGTAAGTAGTCATAGACTGCCAACATTATGGGAGAGAAACTGCCCGTAAGCCAAGTGTTTAGCACTGTGGACTCAAAAACAGCACATTCTCTAAATAAAGACAGACAGACAAATGTTTCCTTTCCTTTCAGTAAAATACAACTCACGCAATTTTACGTTTATTCTACACATCAAAGAAGAGAGAAACGTTTACATGTTAGGCATCTACGATAAAGCATCTCCCACTTCTTCCATATGGTTTAGGTTAAGAACTCATAACAACTTTCGTAAACTGTGAGCTCACAGGAGAAAATACACCTTAAATAGATCAAGAGCTATTTATTGTTACCTTCCATGAAACAGTAAAAAAGAAACAGTATGGTTCATTGTTTTCATTGAAAGCGTGCTTCATGATCCAGATTGTAGAGCAGGATAAATGTACTTTACCTTAGTACATCTGCCAATTTATTTGCAGAAGGTAATATTTTTTAATTTAAAAATATTTAAAATGTATGTATTTGCACATGAAAAAACATATTAACTATTACATAAAGATATGATGTGTACACAAAGACATTCACATACAGAAATATATGTGAAATAAAAACGTGTGCAGGACAGATAGAAAGCTCAACGCATATATAGAAAAATGAACAGGTTTACATGTAATAAAATATTTTCCTCTTCAGAAATTATTATTATTTTATTGAAACCAAAGACATATGTGAACAGTCAAATAGGTTAAATGGCTTGAAACGTGTTCCCAATATTGTTTTCCTTTCTGGCTCTCTACAGCAACAGGGAGTTCGCATCTTTGTGATGTTGTATAAGGAGGTGGAACTCGCCCTGGGCATCAACTCGGGCTACAGCAAGAGGACCCTCCTGCACCTGCACCCCAACATCAAGGTAACTGATGCATCTGGGTGGTGAAAGAGAATGCAGTATGTAACGGATCTATGTGGAACCTTGTGTGTCCATTTCATATGTTTGTCGCTCAGGTGATGCGTCATCCAGACCACGTCTCCTCCTCTGTCTATCTGTGGGCGCATCACGAGAAGATTGTTGTCATTGACCAATCCGTAGCCTTCGTTGGGGGGATCGACCTAGCATATGGTCGTTGGGACGACAGAGAGCACCGGCTGACAGATGTCGGCAGTGTGACGCGCTCTGTGGCCCTGGAGCAGGTCAGACGCACAAACACACGCAACTAATTTCAGTGTCTTTTCCACAGTTTAGAGTTATTGGCAATGAATGTGGTTCTAACCTGCAAACAAATAGTTCAAACATGAGGAGTGGGAGAGAAGAGGAAATGGAGAAAAATATGACATTCAAACTAACCCAGTGCCACAGCTACTGAATAGGCCTTTTCATTTTAATGACACACAAGCAGTACAAACACACACATTCTCATACTACACAAATATGCTGTATTATTGACCTTATACTCAATATATTTATTTACTTAGTAGGCTAGTAAGTAGGATTCTTCCCTGTTAGCAAGGCCTAAGGATGTGATAATGGTTGCTTGTTGGTTCTTCAGTCAGTCAGTGATCCCTTTGATTTTATGTCCTACCAATTCTCAATCCAACATCTAAACAACTCCTGAACAGTCTGCCATTAAACATTTAGTTTCAAAGGTCCCTCTGAGGATGCTTTTTCTGATCACCTGACCATTCCTCTATAGTCACTGTCAAATGTAAATTGGAAATTTGGTCCATGACATGTCAACAACACATATTCACTTCCCATGAACATTTATTCTTCTGTTTTAGTGAAGACATGAGCTTTCCTCTGGTGACTATGGAGGCTAAAGTTCCACCTGTACTGCAATAGTTTTATTAATAATTCATTTTATATTGAGCTGTTTCTAAGCACATTATACACAGTTGATAAAGCACATAACTATTTGTCATTTTTTGTGCTCAAGACGTTTAAATATAATATGTTCCCATTAACAAAACTGTGAATAGTTCCCTTTCCTCAAGCACTAAACTTTTTTATTAGCTGTTTGATAGTAGTCCAAGATTGCAATGAAATATGTCATGCTCCCAAGAGGATAAGCACTGTTGCCTTTAGCTGGTAGGCCTTTAGGATTTGTTAGAAATTTGATAGAATTGTTCCTATAAATCAAAACTCAAACTGATTCTCACATGGATGGAATTACAAAACATACACACCCTCACAGAAAACCTTACTGACCTTCCCCATGCCATATATGAATGAATGTAAACTAAACATTGGAAACATCCGTCAGTATCACACAATTGAATTCAACAGCACCACAATCTATGGCTTCCGAAATCACCATAAAGTTGAAACATCATTTAACAAAACCAAAACTGAACATGAAGCTGGGATTCATGGTAAGATGTTGTATTAGACTGCATTAGTTTTAGGTAGGTGTTGCCAATAAAGTAGCAGTGTTCATCCCCTGCTGTTTTCATGTTCCCAGGCAGCGTCCAACAACACTACGTCCAGTAAGGGTGTGTCCTCTGTTGATGCCTTCTCCAAAAGCAATGGGCAAGGGACGCCGCCTAGTGATACGGTGGACATGCCCAAGCTGAAGGGGATTGGACGCAATAGGAAGTCTCGCTTCACTCTGGTCAGACACCTGCATAAGCACACTCTGCAGCATGCAGACAGTGTCAGCAGTGTCGACAGTGCAGGTATTTTTATATGAGAAGAATAAGAGAGTGAGAGTGAGAATATTGGAATATGAATGGGTGAATGAAAGCTGTATACATGTACTGTAAATGCTATCCATTTACCATAATATTGTCATTCTGCACGTGTGTGTGTGTGTGTGTGTGTGTGAAGGGAGTGGTTCAGTGCAAAGCCTGAAGACCGGTGTTGGAGAATTACAGGGCAATACAAGATTCTGGCATGGAAAAGACTACTGCAACTTTGTCTATAAGGACTGGATCCAGTTGGAGAAACCTTTCGATGGTCTGCTACACACACACACACACACACACACACACACACACACACACACACTTTTAGTTTCTCTCTATAGCTAGGTCAAAATTCTTTTTAGTATACAAAGCCCTACTTCATATTAATCTAAGTGTCATGATTTTTCCTCTTATACCAGTTTGATGGAAACTAATCATCAGTCATCTGGAAAACTAATGGAACCGAGTAACATAAAACATTTGCTCCACTTGTCTCTCTCCCTTTCTCTGTGACCAACCTCTTTGACCCTGCTGTGCTCCTTCCTCCTGTCTTCTCTCCCTCTGTCTGTCTCATTGTTTTTTTATTTTGTCTTTCTTTATCCTCTCTCCATCTCTTGCTGTCACACTTTTTTCCTGTCTTCACTGGATTGCTTCCGCTCTGTGCAGACTTCATCGATAGGTACACAACTCCCAGAATGCCTTGGCATGACATCGCCTCAGTAGTTCATGGCAGAGCTGCCCGGGATGTCGCCAGACACTTTATTCAGCGCTGGAACTTCACTAAGGTACTGTACACACACACACACACTCACAGCGTACATAAACAAGCACACAGAGAGATGGAGTGCAGGCTTAAAACTTAAAACTTAACTGGTTTAACCAATGAGCTGAAGCTTCTTTGATGGCATCTAACCACCTTTTTAGACTGATAGCCTATCACTTTGATTACTGGATTTTTGAATGAATTTCTGAAAAAAAATCATAGTTGTAATCAAAGTGGTAGCTAACTAATGTAAAATTTGCAGGACCCTAACCTGGCGAAATCTTTGGAAATGTCTGGCTGGAACAGTGGAAAAAACACCTTAATCCTCACACTCAAACTTTCCATGGAATCAGTTTTTCCCTCCCTTTCTGTGGTTTTTACTCTTTGCCATTCCTCCTCTGACTCAATATTTACCCTCTTTCTGCCCAAATTCTCAATTTGTGTCCACTACAGATCATGAAGCCCAAGTATCGCTCTCTGTCTTATCCATTCCTGCTGCCCAAGTCTCACTCCACTGCCAATGAGCTCAGATACCAAGTCCCTGACTGTGTCAATGCCAAAGTGCAGGTAAGAAAACAGAATAAACCAAGCACCATTTCTACCCAACCACATTCATAAAACAACACATAATGTGGAAAGTGTTGTTTTTTCTTTCTTTTGTAATTATACATAATGAGAAAGTGCGGCAATAACAAACCATTCACCAAACCTAAAAAGAACCACTGGTAGAAAATTACAGGCATGCACATACAGTACAAACTCCCACTTTCTCACACTGTTTTCCACATCTGCAAGCACTGCTGGAAAAAGATAAAAGAAAACAAGCATCCAAAAACTCTCCATGGGCCAAAACGTTATATAACTACTAAGGTTTGCACTTGCGATTGACACTCAAGGGTTTTTAGCCGAAAGGAACTGACCTTTGAGTGAAACGCTTGACTAAAATAAGAAGTGCATGAAGATCCCATCACAACTCCATCATGTTTTGTTATAAGTGTTCTTTTGTTTTCTCTGTGTTGTTTAATATGTCTTTGTGCATTTCATTCAAACACTAAGTACATTTGTATCTACTTTAACTGCCGCTAATAATACAGAGCCTTAGCAGTGAAGTTAATTTCCTTACAGGAATTATTTATTATTATTTATTGCTTTATGTAGTGTTAAACAGAACACACATGTGTGTTTATACTGGTGTTTGTATTGCCTTATAATGATGGCTTGTATATTTATTATTTTTTATGATATAGGTACATTTATCCATGTGATAAAGTTGCTTAAAGACACATTTAAACCATACTGATAATTCCGATGATACACAAGCAACCATACTGAGCTCCGTTGGAACTGTTGTCAACTCCTTTCTTCTATGTTTAGCTCTTGTTTATGTATACTGTATTGGCCAAGACTAGCAACACACACATTCATATCAGAATTACAATCAGAATCAGAAAGAGTTTTATTGCCAAGTAGTTAGCAGTTTTACACGTACGAGGAATTTGCTTTGGAGATAAGGTGCTACACATAGACACACATGGTATGGAATAAACAGATTATATAAATATATAAATTGATAAAATATTAAATATAGAAGAATAATGATTAACGCTTAACAACAAATATGTGCTGTATATACCGGGTATGTGCAATGATGTGAAATGAAATAATATTTACATGTGCAAAGATATACAGTATTTGAGAGGGAAGGGGGGAGTGTCAGTGAGGGACCCGGGCCTTGTTAATAATTAATATGGCTACAACTGTCATGAAATAGCTGAAAAATGCAGCCCTTTTTAGAATTACTGCTATAATAATCCTATGTCTGTGTGTACAAGGTGTTGCGGTCAGCAGCAGATTGGTCGGCAGGCATAAAGTACCACGAGGAGTCCATCCATAAAGCCTACATAGAGGTCATCGCTAAGAGCAAACACTACATCTACATAGAGGTAAACCAGCAGTGAGGCCAGGATATGAAAATGAAAGAGAAATACGGTAATGTGAAATTGTAATGAGAGTTGAGCTGAATTCTTTAGAGGTTTGTTTATAAAGTCAGTAATGAAATGGCTCCACTGAACTTCGCTTTGAAGGTTAGTAGTATTGTCAATGTACTTGGTGACTGTGTCATTGTGGGACTAAACGATTCTCTACACTGTAACATGCAGTACCTGGAGAAACAAAGCCTAAACGCAATAACCATTTCAATCGCCTCTATTCAGGTTTATATCCTTTCTCTCCTCTCCTATCAGAACCAGTTCTTCATCAGTTGTGCCGACAACAGGACAGTCTACAACAAGATCGGAGACGCCATCATTGAAAGGATCATCAGAGCACACAAGTACTTCCCTTTATTTAACCCATTTGTTTTTTTAAGTAGTACTTGTGAGTTTAGGAAGGAAGTTGTGTCTGCCGCACTTGTATGCAAGATTAGTCTTCTCACCTCTTCTACTTCTACTTCTCCTTCTCATCTCACATCTTGTCACTTGTAGTTTGTGTCTATATATTTCTAATGTGTTTTTGCTGACAGGGAGGGTAAGAAGTATCGTGTGTATGTGGTCACCCCTCTGCTTCCTGGCTTTGAGGGAGACATCACGACAGGAGGAGGCAACGCCATCCAGGCTGTGATGCACTTCAACTACAGGTGAAACCACATGACACTTTGAAAGTCAGAGTTTAATATTGAAAGAGGAAGATAAACCACATGTGGAAGGGTAATTGAAATTCTATTCTATGATTCAAGTCTAGGATGTACTTATTGAACACAATATTCATATACTTTTTCATCTCCTGCCTCCTCAGAACCATGATCAGAGGAGAATACTCCATCATCTCCCAGCTGAAAAAGGAGAGTAAGTACAATAATTAAACTATAACATTAAATATTTGATACCTAATATTAGGGTAAGAGTTGGAAAAGTGCTCCCAGGTATTCATGAGGTAATTTCCTAATTTTTGTGCCTCTCCTCTCCTCTCCTCTCCTCTCCCAGTGGACGACCACTGGATGAACTACATCTCCTTCGCTGGTCTGCGGACTCACACTGAGCTGGAGGGACGTCTGGTCACAGAGCTCATCTACGTCCACAGCAAGATGCTCATTGCTGACGACAACACTGTCATCATCGGTTAGTCTCTCATCTGCTTCTGTCACCTTCTGTCTCTTTTTTCTTTTTCTCGTGTTGTTTTTACCAACTACTATTTGAGGCAACTAGCCTCTCTGCCTTTACACCATCAAAATGTGATAAATCTAAAAATCTCGCTTTAGTTCTGTATCTGCCACCATGTGTGCAGCTAAAAATTGTGCATTAATATGTGGTGACTGCTGCAACATAGCTCTGCTGTGCCCTCTGCTGGCTCATAAGGTGCTCTCTCACAGTACTACAGTGCAACAACAATCAACAATTACTGTAACTTTTCTCTCTAAATTTGTATTCATTTGTATTTATTCAGACAATTTTGCAGTTTTTTTCAATTGCTATGATGCAATGGTCAAACTGAAGCCACTTTTTCAAAACTCTTCACGGAGTCTGCATTACCAATATGTATCTTGGCCAAACAGTTAATCTCACCTCCAATAGTCACTCAGACCACCAAAACACTTCATACAAGTCTCAAGATAAACTCAACCAAAACACTGCCAATAATTCTCACTCAGAAAGCATACATCGTCATAACACACTGACCTAAAAAACATGAACAACAGGAAGTAAAATCATGAAGATATCTGTTGTACTGTGAATAAGAATCTGTGGCCCAATAGACAGGAAGGTCAACCTGAGCGGTGTTTCCTTGTTTCCATTTCTTATTTTGTAATTGTTTCTGTAAGACACAATGACCACAACCCGTAATTAATGTACCAACCCCCTGAACTAATTCTGCTAAAATACAAGCACATTTCCTGCTTTACACTCTTGCAGTTTTACAGTAAAACGACATTCAAAACACTACAGACATTTCTCTATGCACATAAACGTAAACATAAAATGTACGTAAATGTTCTGCTAAGATTTTCTATATACTGTATATCTGTTCAGCTACTGCAAAAATGCAGGATATTTACAATCATTTTGTTTTGAATGTGTTTTTAACAGTTTTGGACACAGTGTGTTTGCATTTGAAAAATGTGCTGAAAATATATAGTGTTTTCCAGGTGGTGAAGTAGTAATGAGAAAAGAGTTCATGGATTTTGAAGAAAGCCATGAAAAATGATTCACAGTTTGGTCCACCTACACTTCTGTTTCGCTGACTGTGTGAAGAGTTTTGACAATGTGCAGGTTAGCAATTGAAAAAAACTGTAATAAGATTAGTCAAATAAAGGCACATGGTTTGTTGTTTATGACTATGCTTAGTTTAGTCTCCCCATTAGTATAGATCTGTTAAATGTGCTTATGCTAATTTGAAAACCATGGAATGATTGTTACTCATTACATGATTAAGAGGAGATGACACCAGCAAATGAGATGAATGCAGAGATTTAGTTTCCATCCTTTTGTTTTGTGTGTTTGTTTTAGGTTCTGCTAACATCAACGACAGAAGCATGCTGGGTAAACGCGACAGCGAGGTGGCAGTGATTGTTGAGGACTCCGAAAAAGTTGCTGCAGTGATGGATGGACAGGAGTATGAAGCTGGACCCTACGCACTTCAGCTTCGCCTTGAATGCTTCAGGTGTGTGTGTGTGTGTGTGTGTGTGGAGGGGGAGGGGGGGAGGGGGTCTTGTTTTAAATAATTCACGTTAATTTAAATATACTGTGTATATCTTCTCTTTCTCCCTCTTTCTGACCAGGACTATTCTTGGAGGCCACACTGACACCAGTATTGACCTGTCTGACCCCATCAGTGATCGCTTCTATAAGGAGGTCTGGATGACCACAGCTGCCCGCAACGCCACTATTTATGAGAAGGTATGGGTGGTCATGATGGTTTAGGGGGAATGTTTGTGTGTATGTGCAAGATAGTGTTAATACATTTTGATCGGTACTAACCAACACATAATTCATAAAAGGAAAAAAGTTATTTAAATAAATAAAATAAATATAAAAAACTAGGGCAGTATGTTAGCGTTACATATGTGTGTTTTTGCTGCAGGTATTTCGTTGCCTTCCTTCGTCTCTGGTGAGGAACATGTCAGAGCTGGAGCAGTATCAGTCCAAACCAGGTTTGGCCCAGAATGAGCTGGCCCGTGCTCAGGAGGAGCTGCGCAAAATCCGAGGCTTCCTGGTCCAGTTTCCTCTGGACTTCTTGTCTGAGCAGAACCTCATGCCCTCTGTTGGAACGAAGGAATCCATGGTCCCAACGGAGATCTGGACATAAAGGATGTGCCACCACTGCCAGCCACTTCCACATCTGAATTGAACTGTTTCTTGAGCATCTTGAGTGAAGTATCTGGATTGTGGTTGTCATCAAATGTGTAATATTGGATTTGCAAGAGATCACCTTTCATCCAGAGATGAGAGGCAGTTTCATGGGTGTCCTCTGGACTGATATGACTGATGGGCATTGACAAATCTCTCAAATCTGTTCCTGCTGAAAAAACACTAAACAGAAGTTACAGCTTTTTGAGGCAAGCACTAAGTTTGGATATGTATGAAGAACAAAAAGACTTGATGACCTCTATGTAGGCACTTGAGGACAACAATTATGACTGCATTGTGACCGCATTCAAGCTGTGGAGGTGGAAAACAGGCACATAAACTTTGGGTCTTGGGAACTAAACTTGGCCCTGACCTTCAGACTATTGGAAAATCTCAAAAGACAGTGAGGATTTCTAAAGGGACCAGCGCGCAGCGGTAGTAAAATTGTTGACAATGACGCTAACAAATATTCTGCTCCTAACAAAATACACAGAGATGGTAATGCATGTGTTTACTGAGTTTGTGATGTATACTTGTAAGGTGCATTAGTGTTATGTATGCTGTTTATGAGCTCACAAAAGAGTCGTTTAGCTGCTTTAGACGAGTTTCAAAGGTAGTTATCTCAGCTGCATCTTGAGGATCTTTACTGTTAAAAAAACAAACAAAATCCAAAACATGTGATTGCTCTACTGTGCAGTGAATGCACAGATAATTTTACTGATTCAGCAGTGGTGCATGATTTACTAACTGTGCTCAAATCTTGTTAACACGATTGCTATAATGCATGTACCAAACCCCTCAGAGACATTGTATGTCCTGTCAAACGTGCTTTGTGACAGATAATTGTCAGACATGAGGACTGAACTTTCCTGCTGAAATCAAAATGAACTGTGTTGGGCGGACCCAGGTACAAAAGCTGATTCAACTCAGTTATATCATACTGTGTTCAGAAGGGTGAGTAGAACGTTATTATGGCTGTGTAAGTAGTGTAAAATGATTGTGCCAGCAGCCAACGTCAAAGGGTGAATGAGACAATCGGCCCACAAATTCAAAGAAGTAATTTCCTCTTTGCTCAACAGATGGTGCTAGCCTCTAAAATATCGGGTTTGTGTAGAGTTATTCAGCAGTCCAAGATAGGCCTTTCAGTTCTCCCACTATTTCTCTGTGCTATGGTGATAATGTTCTATTGAGTGCAGAAATAGTCTTTGAAACAGTGTAAACAATGAAATAAAAACTATATTTTCCATATAGCATGCAACTGATACCAGAGGCAATACCGTTTGAAATCACTTGTTACGTTTCGTGTTTCCTGGCAGTTATGTTTTGAGTTTCCTGGCAGTTCCAGCTGTTTTCTTGGTGGAGCTTTTTTCTCCGAGTAGAAATAATTCCACTCTCAATACATTTTATTTTTTGTAATGTAAAACATGGGACCAGACTATTGATGAATGTTGAAGTGATAATGTTTGGAAACATTACAATCTTTGTGTCTACAAAGACAATATATTCAAACAGTTTTGCGTTTAAATTCTTTGATTAATTTTGACAAGATTGTCTGTATCGTTTTCCCGCTGTATTTGTCGTTGCATTATTTATGGAATATGACTCATTTCTTTATCGTATCCATATACTGTATATCTGAACCCCTTTGCCTCAAATTGGACTTGCTTTTACTCTGTTTATGTACAATATCATCTTTGTATGGTTGAAAGTATTTCTAATTTCTATCTGTTTATTTAACAAAATTTAAGTCATAATTTTAATGGCTAACAAATAAAATTACATTTTTTTTTTTTTATCCCATGGAAATAATGTCAGGAGTACATTGGTGTCAATGTGTGAATGAAGCTACTCATACTGCAAGGCTGTAACAGTTTGAGGCTGTCAGGTATCAACCATTTTATCAATTTGATATTTTGCATTCATGACAACTCATATCTACATCACTCTCTTAAAGATAAATAAATACAACCCCAACAAACCTTTCTGTCCAAACAAAGAAATTGTTGCACAACAAAGATGTTTAACCTGTTATAGTCTGTTCAGATGGCAGTGAACAAATCTTATGATCATCAAAATCAAGATTTATTTTCTGTTTTATGTATCTAAATCCATCTTATTGTTAATAAATTAAGATAAAAAAAATGAGCAAAGAGATATTACTTCCTGCTCCCATCTTTGATTAGTTTGAAAAACATAAAAAAATCAATCATAAATTTAGAACAAAAAGGAAGAAAGAGGAAAATAATTGGTGTTGTCAAAGTTTGGCTTCCATTTATTTTCAGGAAAACATATATTTATCCTTGAGACTTGAGTGTATTTGTTTTGCACACAACGGGCAATTTCAAACAAGTATGAAGCCGATGATTCCCACGAAATCCACTGTCAGTGCCAATTAACATAGGTTGCTGCAGGTGATTTTCACTTTTCCCCATTGTTGTGAATCACAAGACTGATGTACGTTATTTATGTGGAACGCGGCAGTTATACAGTTAATGCTCAGGGGATCTCTTAGGGGAAATTAATTGGAACATAAAAAACGAGAACTGGAAATTCAAGAATGACTTCAATGGAACATTACTCACACCTGAGCAACCCTATTGGATTAAATATCACAAGAATAAAAACCACAGTGGACTTGATTCATTAGAACTCTCTTGTAGAGAAAATGCCTTTAGGCGTTCAATAGGCGTCTTAGTTGTCAGTTGACATATTTTTGGCAAACTGTTTTACAAGGTGCAGCACCAGACACACTATTTCCCACAGGAACTGAAGACTTTAAATATCTATAAATTATGGGAATAATTGTAAATGGATTCTTAATGTATGTGCGTCTTATGTGTTATAGACATGTATTCATATGCAACAGGTAAATCCACTCAGTTAACAACTATGGTCTCTCACTGCTCGCATTTAGGCAACTTTAGTGGCTCCTAAAGTGGGATTAAGAGTCCAGAAACCCTCAAAAGCTTCTTCTTTATGGAGGACCGATCCTAACACAGTCAGAAATAAATAAATGCTCAATAAATAAATAAGCATCCAATTAAATACACAAAAAAATAAAGTAAATAAATAAATCTAGGTAGTAATTAAATTATACAAGGAGACATAAATGTATATATTTTAATTAGTGTCTTTACTTATTCACCTTTGTAATAATTACCTTATTTATTTATTCTCCGTTATAATCTTCAACTTTATTTATTATTATTATTATTTATTATTTATATATTATTGTCTGTTTTATTCTTCCTTTGTATTTTTTTGTACCTTATTTACTGTATTTTCACCCATGGTATTTATTTCTGCCTGTCCTTTTTACATTTCTGTATGCATTTCTGCCTCATTATGCAAATGCGGAGGGGCTGTGTCTCAAGGGGTCAACTTCTGCCCATTGGCCTGCAGACATCAACAAGCTGCTCTTCTCACAGTCAGATGGCTTCCTTCAGTGCGCTGAGGTGTTTAGCAACTCTGTTTGAAGACACTACCAGCCATGTCTTCCTTCTCTTTTCATGTGGACACTCTGACCTATAGAGTTTTCAATTAGCGACTTATACGTACACAGAACTGCAGGAAAGTGAGCTGTTGTTTCTGAGAGCCACATCAGTTAGCCGCAGCTAAATCTGGAGTGCACTCCTATTCGAGCATTTACGGTAAATGCTCCCACACGGAGCAGCTCGTTGCTCTGCTGTTTTCAGCTGCTGTTTCAACAAAAACGCCATTCAGGGTGAAAATTCAACCGTGGTGTTGTGTCGGGAGATGCAGTGACTTCACCAGCGGTGAGTATTATGAATAATACATGTAATCTGTTAAGCTATGAGGAGAGGAAAAGTCTGTTAGCCGCTAGGCTAATTTATGTAGTGCTAACATCATATAGGCTAAAGCTCTTAAGCTAGTGGTGGTGACTAACAAATAAACTAATCTTAACAGTTACCATTAAGAAGAATTTTATGCTTCTGTTAAATGTGATTGCTATTAAGCCGTGTTTTATGTGTGGTGGTGAAGTCGATTTAAAGTTAACTTTACTGCACTTAACCAGTCGAAATGATTTAATGAAGGCTAACGTTAGTTACTGTACTTCTATGTCTCACACAGAAAACACAGGAGGAGGCATGCGGAGAACATAACCATATTCGTCAGAGGAAAAGAAGGAGGAGGAGAAGGAGAGCAACAAATAACCCCAAACAATAAAATAAATTCCTTGTATATTTCCCTGCCTTGTTGTTTATGTGTACATACAGAGGAAGAATGAGAGAACAGCACACATTTCATCGTTACTGTGTGTTAGAGCAACAGTGGATACTTTTAATACAGCCCACACCCCTAATACTGTGTAACTATAACAAGTAGAGAACAGAAGAAAAAGATGTTCTTTCTTTACAACTGTCTGCATAGCTTATTCATATTGTGTAATGAATGAAAATAAATAGGCCTACTAGGCTCCTCTCTACTTTGACATTTAAGATTAGCTTGTTTGATCCACCTTCATACACATGTGACATTACTGTACAACTTGAGAAAGGTGAGTTGTTTTCTGCTCCAGCCTGCCTAAAAGAAAAGCGTTTTGGGGATTGAATGGACTTTATTAGCTGCTGCAGTGCAGGATGAACTCAGACCCATTTCTCACCTTATTATTCTAAATCAT
Source organism: Micropterus dolomieu (assembly GCF_021292245.1). Lineage (NCBI taxonomy): Eukaryota > Metazoa > Chordata > Actinopteri > Centrarchiformes > Centrarchidae > Micropterus > Micropterus dolomieu. Next base: position 9,701,779 of record NC_060160.1, on the reverse strand, counting down.
GCAACGAAGAAGAAGAAATGCATAATAAATCCTGGGACAAAATCTGTGCACAAATACTGGACAGCATGTAGTCTAATGAACAAGACTTGTGTTATAGCTGACTTGGGCAGTGAAATGTTTATTTTTTATTCATGTCATAGTTGTCCACAACTCAAATCATAATTTAAGAATAAATGTTTTATACCACCTCAAGAAGACTTCCTATCAGAAAGGTAGGAAGGTATTTCAAATGTACAACTGCAGTACTTAAATCTAAGTAAAGTAATTTCCCTGACATTTTTGTGTTACTTTACTTTTAATAGACGCATGTAACAGGTTTTATACTTCCTGTGAGTATAATCCAATCAATCTTATTTTCATACTGTATATCCGTTGTGTAATTTGATAAATTGTGTTGTATGTGGTGCTCGCATCGAGTACTACTGAGACTTCATTGCCCTCTTCAGAGAAGACTCTCAGACTGCAACATGCGTCTTTGTAAAGAGAGAAACGGACAGAAAAAGTCTCTAACTCTGCCTGTCAGCTCGCTCTGCTCCGTTAAAACTGAATTTACCATACAAAATTGAATACAAGTGCACTCCAGATTTAGCTGCAGCCAGCTGACCGTGTGCTTCTCCCTATACCGCAGTTCTGTGTCCATGCATGCAGCAAACTGAAAGCACTGTCTGTTGGAGCATATACATGAAAAGAGAAGGAAGACATGGCTGGTAGTATTGTCTTCAGAGTTGTTAAACACCTCAGTGCACTGAAGGAAGCCATCTGACTGTGTGAGGGGCAAGATCGTTGATGTCTGCAGGCAGAGTAGGAGCTCTCCTGTCTGACTGGTCCACCAATAGCAGAGAAGATGACCCCTTGAGACACAGCCCCTCCTCAT
>NC_060160.1:9699431-9700885 GCF_021292245.1 Micropterus dolomieu | reverse complement strand
TCCTGTGAGTATAATCCAATCAATCTTATTTTCATACTGTATATCCGTTGTGTAATTTGATAAATTGTGTTGTATGTGGTGCTCGCATCGTGTACTACTGAGACTTCATTGCCCTCTTCAGAGAAGACTCTCAGACTGCAACATGCGTCTTTGTAAAGAGAGAAACGGACAGAAAAAGTCTCTAACTCTGCCTGTCAGCTTGCTCTGCTCCGTTAAAACTGAATTTACCATACAGAATTGAATACGAGTGCACTCCAGATTTAGCTGCAGCTAGCTGACCGTGTGCTTCTCCCTATACGGCAGTTCCCCTTCGAGGGAACTCGAACTGCGTCGGTTACGACACTATGGGAACGCCTCTAGGCGAAGCAGGTCTGAACGTGAATGAAATCACTCCAATCCTATTGGCTTGTTGCTAGAACGGTAAGGTGTGACGGAATAACCGGAGGAGTATAAAGCACACCTGTACACACTCATCATTAGCTTTTTTCTATTCAGCAGGCGCTCTGTATGTTGTTTGAAGAAAGCTCCAGTCCTACAGTGTGTCTTACCTGAAGAAGAAGTCTACCAGCATGTCCGGCAACCAGATGTACAGAAGGTGTGTTTTTTCTTGCCCTCGGTACATCATGGATGGAGATTCTCATGAGATGTGTGTCTCATGTTAGGGGATGGAGCACGCCCGGGCAGCTCTCGAGGGGGCTGCCTGCGCCCGTTGTGAAGCCCTTTCCGTGCGGGTACTGAGGTACAGCATGGCTCTCTTTTCCGAGGATGGCCGGATGTGTTTTTCCTGCGGCGCGGGCCCTGCGGCCGCTGAGGCGGCCCGGCGGCTTCACTCATGGGGGTTCACAGCGTGATCTGTCGGAGGATTTCGGGACGGCTGAGGCTTTTTCCCGACCTTCATCCGCTGGCTCCGACGCTTTCTTTCCTCGTTCGGGAGCCCGTTCTCGGCTTCTCCCGCTCGCGGTTTGGATCCGGAGACGCTGCAGCAATCCGACTCCGAGGAGGCGGACGCGTAGTGGACGATGACTTCCGGGTGTCGGGGCGGCGTCATCTGGCGGCGCCCGACTATGTCGTGCTGCTGGAGGTGGTGACTAGAGCCGTGGCTAAGCTCAACATCAACTGGCCACAGGAGGAGCAGACACCACAGGCTAGTGGTAAACTTGATGAAAGGTTTCTTAAGCACCACACGCCACCTCCACGCCGGTCTCTGCCATTCTTCCTGATTTACATGATGAACTGAGTAATGATGGGGCAGACCCTTCTCTACACGGCTTTCCACACCCCGATCACTGAACTACAGTAATGTGATGGGGGTTAGGGACCGTGGTTATGGGAGGATGCCTCAGGTGGAGGATGCGCTTGCGAGCTATCTCTCCCCTCGACTTGCGTCCTCCCTGGAGAAGCCGGCGTTACCATCCAAACCATGTCGCACCACATCCACGCTCGTGGGGAAGGCG
>NC_060160.1:9694006-9699411 GCF_021292245.1 Micropterus dolomieu | reverse complement strand
TCTTTGTAAAGAGAGAAACGGACAGAAAAAGTCTCTAACTCTGCCTGTCAGCTCGCTCTGCTCCGTTAAAACTGAATTTACCATACAAAATTGAATACAAGTGCACTCCAGATTTAGCTGCAGCCAGCTGACCGTGTGCTTCTCCCTATACCGCAGTTCTGTGTCCATGCATGCAGCAAACTGAAAGCACTGTCTGTTGGAGCATATACATGAAAAGAGAAGGAAGACATGGCTGGTAGTATTGTCTTCAGAGTTGTTAAACACCTCAGCGCACTGAAGGAAGCCATCTGACTGTGTGAAGAGCAGCTTGTTGATGTCTGCAGGCCAATGGGCAGAAGTTGACCCCTTGAGACACAGCCCCTCCACATTTGCATAATGAGGCAGAAATGCATACAGAAATGTAAAAAGGACAGGCAGAAATAAATACCATGGGTGAAAATAAATAAGGTAAAAAAATACAAAGGAAGAATAAAACAGACAAAAATATTAAAACACACACATAAATAAATACATTTAAAAAATAAGTAGTTAATAAATAAAGTTGAAGATTATAACGGAGAATAAATAAATAAGGTAATTATTACAAAGGTGAATAAGTAAAGACACTAATTAAAATATATACATTTATGTCTCCTTGTATAATTTAATTACTACCTAGATTTATTTATTTACTTTATTTTTTTGTGTATTTAATTGGATGCTTATTTATTTATTGAGCATTTATTTATTTCTGTATTTATTTCTGACTGTGTCAGGATCGGTCCTCCATACTTCTTATCATTGGAAAATAAAGAATATTTCAACCATTGCTTCCACTTGTATCAAGTGTCAGTTCTTTGATCATAATGAGAATAGGAATCTTATCTTTTACAGAATATTATTTAATCAGGTGGCGAGCAGTTAAAGGGTCACACCTTTAATTTTACATGTGAAGTTCAATTTACCATTCATAGGGAATTCTCTTCAGCCTGTGAAACCAGCTGTAAAATGTCATGTGTGGCCCTGATTTAAAAGAACTGAGAGTTTCAGCAGACCTGCAGTTTTCTGGGAGTTTGTTATATGGAGCATAAAAACTGAACGCTGCTTCTCCATGTTTAGTTTTGACTCTGGAGACAGAAAGCAGGCCTGTCCCAGATGATCTGAATAAATAAAATAAAAAATAAACGTCCTTATGTATTTTAATAAAATAACATACAGGGTGATATATAAACATCATTAAATAAAACACTGCTGATCTATAGTAGGTATGTTATGAGGGTTGTTGAAAATAAGAAAGTTAGGGAGTCCCTACTGCTTCACCAAACCCCGCCCAGTAACAGGCGTGGTTTGCTGAGGCAGTAGGAATTGCGCTCCACCTCTCTTCCTCTGTATATTCACTGGCTGTCACAGCAGCGGCTCCAGGACGAGCAGTAATCCACTCCCCACGGAGCTTCACCTTTCTCTGTACGGTCTCCATCCCGTATTCATGGACCTGGAGGTGCAGATGCACTCTGCGCTCTTGCTTCCCATCTCCTCCGAGTTTGCGCTTTAGGTGCGCTCCCGGCTCGAGGCACGTCCCGCTGCTGGGCATAAGGAGACAGCTATTATTTTGTCGATCGCTGAGACATCACTGTGCAGGACAGAGGGGGACAGCAGAGAGCACAGTCGTGATAGCAAAGGCTGTTTCAGGATACCTGAGAGCGGCTTTTTGTGCCCTCCATCATGGCGAGCGACTCTCCAGCTCGGAGTCTGGACGAAATCGACCTGTCCGCGTTGAGGGTAAGACGTTGTGGCATTTTTCAAATAGCTTCATCTGAGAGAAACTGGTGTGTGTGTCTGTGTGTGTGTGTGTCGTGTACACGCGCACACGCGCGTGCGTTTCTCCTTCTCTTGTACCTGACAGCGCTCCCTGAATAGTAACCGGCAGGAGAGCAGAAGAGACTTCCAGAGGCGGATGTGTGGTAGACGGGTCGCCGGCCCGCCACAATGTGTCAAATTATAGATAATTTTATCTAAATCCATGGCGTTAACTATAAACAGCTGCCCCGCGCGTCTGCAGCCTTATCTTCATCCAAGTTAAAAACAGGAAGGTTGATAGTGTGTGTGATGCTGAGTTGAGGTTGTAGCTTGGATTCTGCTGACCTGGATATTGGGGGGGGGGGCTATTATAGGCCCATCAGCCTTGATTCAGACGGCAGTGGAATTTAACCACACTGCTGCTTCTCTTGGCCTGTGTATTTATAGAGTGGGACAGAAACTGCTCCTTCCCTTGGGGTTCTAATAGTTAGTTATTTCGACAACATTCTCCACCACTAATGGTAAACTGTTTCTCCTCTGCCTGTTTTTGAAGTTATTTACTATGTGTGTTTGTGTGTGTGTGTGTGTGTGAGAGAGAGAGAGAGAGAGAGAGAGAGAGAGAGAGAAAGAAAGGGAGAGAGTGTGCCAACCTACCTGTGGTCAGTGTAGCCCACTCTTCATCAAAGCTGAAGCTGTGCATGCTGCAATAGCCAGTTCTTTTGTTCATCCAGCGTGTGCTGCAAAACACAACACACTCACACACAGAGACAGACCCACACACAAACAGCGTCCTGTGGTTGTGTGCATGGATACCCATGTTTTTCGCCTGGCTGGGCATGGTGTGTGTTATTCTGAGTGTGTGTGTGTGTGTGTGTGTGTGTATTCTAATGGGAGTCTGCCAGGCTGATAGTCAGCTGTAAGGGATGCTGCACATGAAAAAAGCTCTTTAGCTAAAGACCTGTTTGCTACTCTGAGAAAGGAAACCACATCACGCACAGTAATGCAGTTGTTGTCTGCATGCCTGTATTTACCTGTTTCCTTGTCTGCTTGATTGTGCCCACATGTCAGATTTTATACCCTTTATATTGTCTATGTTTGCATGTCTCTTTCTGTCTATTCATGTCTGTTTGCTTATCTCCGCTTCAGTCACAGCTCCTCCACCGGGTTGCTGTTCAGTTTTATCGCCTGCTTTTACTGCATTTTGTTTGTCTGATTGACTGAATGCACCTCCCTGTCCATCTCCCAGCCGCTCTGTCTTATAGCATTATCCCTCGGTGCCCACCTCCCTGCCCTGCCTGCATGAAGAGGAATGTGCACAGCGGAGCTGAATAAAGTGTCAACAGCAAATGCTGCTTTTGAGGTTCACACCTAGAGCATAGCGTGTTTTCACCAGCGGGGGAGGGCACAATTAGAAGTAGAATGGAAAGGAACACAAGAAAGAAGAAGGGTAGGAGAGGGAGAATGAGACAGAGGAGAGATGAAGATGAATGAGGAAGAGGAGGGAAGTGTCTGTGCATTGGGAGTCAGCCTGTGCATGTCCTGTTTTTTCAGAAGAGTGATGTCAAGCGCATGTCTCTCACTATGACTAAGAGGCAGCGACAAGGACACATTTGCTTTTAAAATGTGTGGTCATCTATTTGTAGGTAGGTAGGTTTTAGAGGTAGGTAAGTTATAGAGTGAAATTGTGTTTTGTAACTCCCTTCTGCTACACAGCAGATAATATACATTAATACAGAATCAATTATAAAAAAAATGGTAAACAGTGCTGAGGATGAACTAGAGTTTAAGAGTCTGATAGCTTTGGGGAAAAAGCTGCTCTGCAGTGTGGTGGTGTGACAGCAGAAACTTCTATATCTCTTCCCAGAAGGCAGCAGGGTGAACAGGCTGTGGCTGGGATGGGTACTGTCCTTTAGTATCCTTTCGGCTCTGCGTAGACACCTCACCTCACATATATCACTGATGCTCAGGAGATGGGTACCAATGATCTTTTGAGCAGTTTTAGTCACCCGATGCAGAGCCCTCTGGTCCTTTTGCTCCTCTGTAAAAGCTGACATGAACTTGGCATGGGAATTTGGCCTTCTTAAGCTTCCTCAAGAAATGCAGTCTTTTCTGAGCTTTCTTCACCAGCGTGGAGATGTGAGATGACCATGTCAGGTTTTCTGTGATGCTGATTCCCAGGAACCTGAAACTATTCACCTGCTCCACCTCAGCACCAATAATGTAGACAGGAGTGTGTGTCTTTGTCTCCTTCTTCCTAAAATCCACAATCAGCTCCTTAGTTTTGCTGATGTTGAGCAGTAGGTTGTTCTCTGAGCACCACTCTACAAGATTATCAATTTCCTCCCAGTATGAAGTCTCATCATTGTTTGAAATCCGGCCGATGATGGTGGTGTCATCCGCAAACTTCACAACAGAGTTCACTCCATGTCGGGGGATGCAGTCAAGGGTGTACAGTGTGAACAGGAGGGGGCTGAGCACACAGCCCTGGGGGGCTCCGGTGTTGAGCACTAGAGCGAGAGAATATCTTATACACTTCAGCTAGGATAGTGAGTATTTCTCAAACCCAATAGAACAGATGTTTTTTTCCCGACCAAGCTAGTGTGTACAAGCGCAGTGTAATTATGTAGCTTTTCTAAGTGGTATCATGAAGAAGTATGTAAAATTCTAGGGAAAAGTGAGAACATGTTTACCACAGACGTCTTGAGAAAAGTGTTACACCCTCAACATGGCCAGTCAGGACCTATCTACAGCATCACACTGCTTCATCATCTCTTCAATACCGTTCCTTTTCTGTTACCATCTTACTTCTTGTATTTTGACTTATCATGATACCTCCAACCCCCACCTCTAATGCACTGCACCCTCCACACACACTATCTCAGAGGAGTGTACAGTCAACCACTAGACTGGCTAGACAGGAAGTAGGTCAGCTGGCTCTGGTGGGGGGGGGGGGGGGGGGTTATAATACTGGCATTGGTGGTGGTGGTAGGGGGATTGTGTTTTTTTGTGTATAAGGGGGTTTCAGGGGTGAGATCTTGCTCTTGCACTCAGCTGCTCTTAGGCACACTGACTATGGTGCAGACACACTGACTATCACTCACTCACTCACTCACTCACTCACTCACTCACTCACTCACTCACTCACTCACTCACTCACTCACTCACTCACTCACTCACTCACTCACTCACATACACATACACATATATAGAACAGGCAGACAGAACTGAGTGGGAAGGAGAATGGAGAGAGAAGTGGCTTTTCACATGTTTTCTGTCTTTCTCTTTCACTCTCTATTCTTATACCTCGTCGGGTCTCTGCGACATATGCTTGCAACATCAACCCCCGACAACACCTGTATAGATGCCGCATGTTTCACTCGACTGGGAAAGGCCACAGTTAGAGGCTTGCAGAGAGATGTCACCGCTGTTTCCCGTCTAGGCGTGACTCACAATGATACTAAAAGACCAGAAGAGGTTGAAATGCTGTGGTTTTTAAGCAGACAGTGGTTTTTATGTACAGTGATACACACACGTGCCAGACAGGCAGGTCAGAGGCGTCAGAAGCACGGGTTCATCCAGTCAGCTGACAGGAGCAACAGATGGTGAAGCAGCAGGAAGTATAGCCACAA
>NC_060160.1:9688209-9693906 GCF_021292245.1 Micropterus dolomieu | reverse complement strand
CACTCACTCACTCACTCACTCACTCACTCACTCACTCACTCACATACACATACACATATATAGAACAGGCAGACAGAACTGAGTGGGAAGGAGAATGGAGAGAGAAGTGGCTTTTCACATGTTTTCTGTCTTTCTCTTTCACTCTCTATTCTTATACCTCGTCGGGTCTCTGCGACATATGCTTGCAACATCAACCCCCGACAACACCTGTATAGATGCCGCATGTTTCACTCGACTGGGAAAGGCCACAGTTAGAGGCTTGCAGAGAGATGTCACCGCTGTTTCCCGTCTAGGCGTGACTCACAATGATACTAAAAGACCAGAAGAGGTTGAAATGCTGTGGTTTTTAAGCAGACAGTGGTTTTTATGTACAGTGATACACACACGTGCCAGACAGGCAGGTCAGAGGCGTCAGAAGCACGGGTTCATCCAGTCAGCTGACAGGAGCAACAGATGGTGAAGCAGCAGGAAGTATAGCCACAATACCCCCCACACACACACACACACACACACACACACACACACACACACACACACACACACACACACACACACACACACACACACACACTGCCAATAGACAAATGTGCTGTGAAGGGAGTCAGGTGTGAAATCTGAGATGAAAGAGAGAGCAGGTGAGGATGAAGGGACAGTAACACGGTCAGAGAAAGACAGAGAGAAAGACGCAGACAGAGAGAGCCGGAGTGACAGAGTCAGGGAGAGACAGGACGTGTGAAGATGAATGGAGCTTAGAGGAACAATGAGAGACAGAGAGAGCAGAGGGAGAAGAAGAAAGCGACAGAGGCTGTGCTTGGGCTAAAAGGTGGAGATGTGACCAGTGACTAAAGTAGTCCAAAGCAAAGACCCCTCTCCAGATCTCCTCCCTCCCTCTCCATCCCCGTCGCCCAGTAAGGCCACATTCCTCGGCCCCTCATCATGGACGCCATAGTAACGGGGCCACAGCAGTGCCCAAGGCTTACACAGAGCTTATTCATGAATAGTCTATATACTGTATGGCAGTCTGTTGCTGAGAAATGCCCCTCTCCCTCACACCCTCCCTCCCACCCTCTTTTCCCCTCTGCCTGCCTGCTTCTAGTTGACCTATTTCCCCCCCCCCCCCATCACTGATAGAGCCGCATTAAGCCTTTAATTCTTTGTTACATGTAAACAAGCACTAAAATGTATAAATTGGCTCTGTATACATACAAATCTGAAGTTCCTTATTTGAGTCTGCCAAATTAAATGTCCTGACTTTTTCTGTACTTTTAAAACAGCTGATTTAAGAAAGTCCTGGAAAGTTTAATTGTCGTAAAACATTCAGGTTGAGGACAGGTTTTCCTGAGGAAACTGTCCTGTGATGTTATTTATGTTTCCAGCAAAAATACTAGTGTTAGTGTCTCCGACCATGCAAAGAAAATTAATTTAAAGGAAAAAAGACACAACAGTGTGCAAGCGTGCAAAGCATAAACAACGTAGCAATCACCAAATATGATGCTAAAGCATAAGAAATAACCAGAAACTTCTAGATTATAAATTTTAATTATAATACATTATGTTTCAGCATTCTATAAAAGGCATTTAATGATACATTAAAACATGAGTATGCACAAACACAATGTCTAACTCACACTCTCTTCCCCTTTCTTTTCTTTCATACTATGACTTGCAAAGTATACACACACTTGATCTTGAGGGAATCATGTTCATGTAAACAAGTCCATAGTAGGAGCTGAACCATGTGAGCCTCTAACTCACATGGTGCAGGGCAGGAAGGCAAGAAAGATGGATTGAAATGACAGAGGGAGAGAGCGGCAGGCAGAAATTGAGAAGAAAAGATGAATGATTAGGGGGATGGAGGGACGCATGGAGAGATGACAGGAAAAGGTGTGAGATGACAAATAGGCAGAGACGGATGGAAGGCGAGAGGTGAGGAGCGGATGGGTTCATTAGCATCGCAGAACAAATTCTGTGGCGCGTATCATCTTCGGCGGGCTGTAAATCTGTGATTAAGAGTTGACTCCTGTTAATGTACTGTACATGTCTGGGTGAGATGAAGTGGGAATTAGGCTACCACAGCATCTCCTTGAGAAAGCAAGCAGTAGGGAGCCATGTTGTTAAGTGTAAGTGGTATTATAAGAGGCAGACCCAGCATGACATCTATTATCCTCTTAGGGTCTCTAATTCAATCCACCTTACTTTTCTGTAATTTACTTTCTATCGACGGTAACTGCACTCACCTGGTTGCTGTCTAGTGCATATACTTCAGATACATTGAAAACTCACCCTGGCTACTATTCTAAGATTATTAGTTTTCCAATTACCTTTTCCCCCATTTTTGTTCTAATGCCTCCAGTCTCACATAGTTGGGCGTCTTACTCTCCAAAAATATGCAGCATTAATAGATTTTATGTGGCTAGCCAGGGCAACAGAACAAGCTTTAAACACAGGTGACATACTATCAGCGTATACAGTTGATATAGAGAACCTGTTAGCAAACAGTTGCCTATTTACATATCCACCAGACACAGCAGCATCAGCATTCATTTAGAGTGTTGTTTTTAAACACCTGAGGTCCAACATTCACTCTGCTTTTAGCTTTGCTTTGCTGTCTACTGATATCTGAGGGAAATGTCTGGCTTTTAGCTGCTCAGTGCTCGACTTTGTGTTCATTAGCTAGTTGCTAACTTTGTCCGTTTACTGTTTGATGATGGGGAAGCAGCATATCAGAGAATTTTTACTTAAAACGGCTTCCTGCTGGAAACTAGGTTGATGAGAGTGCAGTGACAACAATTTGAAACAGTGAAGTTGTGGGGCTGTAAAAACAATGAGCTGAAACACACTAAGATGCTGTTGAGCTGAGAGGAACTGCAGAGTTGGGTCGTAATTCTCTATGAGCAACCCCTTTCACATTGCCCGTCACAAAGCATGTAGTAATTTGCATGTAGTAATTTGAGCCATTTGTTCATTTAACAGTTGTTTTGGTAGTCAATTAAACATTGAAGTCATTTATTGCCATTAATACCAACATTTGCTGGTTTAATCTTCTCAAATTTGAGGAGTTGTTGCTTTTCTCTGCTTTATAAAGCTATAAATTTTAAATATTTGGTCTAAACAATGAATTGAAGAGTACAAAACTAAATGAACTGATTATGAAAATAATTATCAACTGTAACCATACTGTATGAAGATGGATAGGTGAAAGTATGTAAGTTTTGTCTGTAATGAGTGCAGTTTATTTTGAGATTGTTGTTTGTCTTTAATTTTTGCCTCTGTGTGAATACAACCTCACAGATTAGATTCGCAAATGTTTTTATGTTTTAGTGCAAATGTTTTTTACATTAGAAGTGTGTTCACACAAATACTTTCTCTATCCGTCTTAGATGTTTTTTCCTCCTAACCAACACATTACATAAGTGTGTATTTTTGTTTGGCTGTATGACTGATGTAGATCATAGACATGTCATGTCAAGGCCTCTGTGGCTCATAAATGTAATGTTTCTGGTAATAAAACACCCTTTTTTTCCCAGCACGTTACAGTCTGCTCTCAAGTATCCTACAACTTTCTCTTCACGTTCGGTCACATTTGTGATGTTTTCATAATCAGATTTGACATGGCTAAGTGTTGGATTAGAATCTCTTATCCCACCTTTAATCAAGTCAAATTGACCCTGAACATTATAGTTTAGGTTAGAACTAGAGCTTTTGGTTAGGTAAGAGTTAAGGTGAGGAATGTAGCGCAGAGGATTAAGGTTATGTTGAGGAATGAAATAATAAATGCAGTCAGTTAAAGTCCTCACACATGTTGTACAGTAGCTTTCACAAGAACTCCAGCCCTGCACTCTAAAACCCATTATTTCTAATGGTTTATGGTGTCTATGGACCAACATCCCCTGTTCAAAGAAATAACTGGATCCAGTGCTACATCTATCTCAGTGGCCTTGTGCCCAAAATTAATCCTACTTGATTCTACTTTTGCACAAAGGCATTCCATGTGAAGAGGAAATAGAATAGAGTAGAATAGAATACCACTTTATTGTCCAGCCAAGGCTAGAAAATTGTCTTTGGTCTCACCAGACCTATAAAAACATCACTATACAAACATGAACATATATAAACATACCAATATCGTATCACATGGGTGCCGTACATCTCTCCGCCCATCACATCAAATCATTGCAGTTTATCCTATACACACCGTGTACAATAAACTTTCTGTACTGAAAAGTACCAATTAGTGCAATTTATCCATTAAATTGATTGCACTATGTATAAAAGATCGTTTATAGATATGGAAAAGGAATAAGCAAAATAAATGGGAGGCAAAATGATTAGGACCAAAAGTGATTTTCTTTTATATGTGGGTGTACGAAGATTTCAGTCGAAAAGCTCTGTTGTAATGCTTTTACCAGGTGTGTATAAAAAATTAAGATGGAGATTGTGTTGCAATAATGGTAGCAAGATGCCATTGCTTTTCCTCTGACTAGAAGATAAGCAGAGTGGGGTCATGCCAACTGTGGCCTATCGTAAAGACACTTTTGATAAACACATCATTACTGTTGTGTGAAAGCTAAACTTTTCTGTAGAAATGTTCTCACAGAAATTGAAGGAAGTCACGCTCGCTTGTCAGTTTGGAAAATTCTCAGATGTCTGGTCTGCTATGAGATAATATAAAAACGCTGGAATAAGTAAGAAAAGCTGCGCTGTCATCAGGGTTTAAGTAAACTTCTTCTCAAAAAATGACATTTTGGAGAAAGCATGTGTGTCTTTACATCATATCTCAAATGGTTGAACCTTATTTTTTTTTACTTCTCTCAGCACTTTTGTGTACAAGTTATATTTCATGTGGTACTGTTACTCAGCAGCTTCTCGCAGTCACTCACACACACACATCCCCACACACACATACACACACACACCGTGAGTCACTGGCCACCAGTGAAGTCATGTGGCAGTCATGTGACTCTGGCAAACACTCAAAAGGAACACAAAGTGAGAAATAGGTATGGGGGCAAAATTGCTCCAGTCATTGGAACTCTAAAACACTGGCACACAGACGTGCACTGCACTGACAAAGCCTGGTGCACGCTGAGAGCTCATTCGGCAAGTGGCCTATAAAATATGAATGACATCGTGCTATATTTTTTTATCAGCAAGCCTAAGGACATGTATGAAATGGAGCAGCAAAAACGCTCTTGTTTCTCTAGCCATAGCACTCGTTCTGCATGTTGTGCATGGAGTAGATGCTCAATATGTGTGTGTGTGTGTGTGTGTGGTTTTTTGTTATTTGAATGTTTCTGTTGTGTAAAAACAAAAGGAGAAAGAGAGTGCATCCTTAGATGTGTCTTGGGAGTTGCTGTCAGAACTTTGAATGCAGCTTTGAGAGTTAATTCACACAGCTGCCAAACACAAACACACACTTGAGGAGAGAAAAGGAAGTGAGGGGGAGGAAAAATCTACCTGCATAAGCTGAAGGCCCGTTGGCAAAGGCAAACAGTCACAGAGCCTGCAGAATGTTGCTGTCTGCACTGTTGAAAGAGGCTTGCAGTCTTTTTCTCTCTCACACACACACACGCACACACGCATGCACACACACACACATGCGCGTTTAGCTAGACACACACTCTTCATTTTGTGCCCACTCATACTCGTTAGAACATTTGAACACTAGCTCTTGTGTAGGAGTGTGCTTTTGGCACA
>NC_060160.1:9682725-9688189 GCF_021292245.1 Micropterus dolomieu | reverse complement strand
GTGTGTGTGTGTGTGTGTGTGTGTGTGTGTGTGTGTGTGTGTGTGTGTGTGTGTGTGTGTGTGTGTGTGTGTGTGTGTGTGTGTGTGTGTGGTTTTTTGTTATTTGAATGTTTCTGTTGTGTAAAAACAAAAGGAGAAAGAGAGTGCATCCTTAGATGTGTCTTGGGAGTTGCTGTCAGAACTTTGAATGCAGCTTTGAGAGTTAATTCACACAGCTGCCAAACACAAACACACACTTGAGGAGAGAAAAGGAAGTGAGGGGGAGGAAAAATCTACCTGCATAAGCTGAAGGCCCGTTGGCAAAGGCAAACAGTCACAGAGCCTGCAGAATGTTGCTGTCTGCACTGTTGAAAGAGGCTTGCAGTCTTTTTCTCTCTCACACACACACACGCACACACGCATGCACACACACACACATGCGCGTTTAGCTAGACACACACTCTTCATTTTGTGCCCACTCATACTCGTTAGAACATTTGAACACTAGCTCTTGTGTAGGAGTGTGCTTTTGGCACAGTGTGTGTGTGTGTGTGTGTGGTTGTTAGAGTGTGAGAGAGAGCGAGACAGCGTGAGGATGTACTTGAGACGGACTGCGAGAGAGTGAGTTTGTCTGCTTTTGTGTGTCTGTTTGTATGTGAGGGACAGTGCATGTGTGTGTCTCTGCTGCACACAACAGAGAAAGAAAAAAAAAACAGGAAAAGGAAGGAGAGAGCAAAAGCGCAAGGCCCTGTCTTCAGAAACCGCTGACAGGTTGACAGGTCTGCTGAGACCCGCAGAAACAAACAAATAGAGACAGAGCGAGGGAGACAGAAAAGGAAAAGAGAGAAAGAGAGAGAGAAATTGGGGAAAGAGAGGGAGGCAAGCTGACAGAACAGAAGAAAGAGAGAAAGTAACACTTTCCAAAGAACTATGCAAAGAAACTATAGTATATGCACGGAGACACCTTGAGCATGCACACAATTTAATACTGAAGCTCCCAAAACATACTTGTAAAGTAAAGGATGTAAAGTTTTCTATCTTCATTTGGCCATAATCCTGCATCATTTCCTTCTCTATGTACTGTGGCTGCACACATTGATCTGGGTGTTATGCCAGCAAAGTTAGTTGAAAGTTCCACTGAAAATTCACAGGCATGAAAGAGTAGTGCAGAAAATGAGAAAGCAACAAAGAGACCGATTTTTTTTAAAAAAAAAAGAAGAAGAGGACAGACCATGAAGGAAAGACGCAAGAGAGAGAAGTGACAAGGTTAGAGAAGAGAGACAGGGATGGAAATGGAGTGCATGTGTGGCATTTCACAATGGAAATCAAGAGGTGCTTTATTGAGAGGGGAATTGTCAGTGAAAAGTGGGTATTGTGTAATATCGTCTGTTCTCCAGCTTTGCATGAGTCCCAGTGCAGATCTACACAATACTGCAGTTTATTCTGGTGAATCAGCCATGAAATAAGTCTCTTGCTTTGCCCCCTGTAGAAGAACATCTTCTTTGGCTTGTCCCTAGATGATATTGTTGAAAAAAGGGATGAAAAATGACAGAAATTACTTGGATATTGGTATATTTTTAGCTGACCTAGTAGAATTGGCTGCAAGTTCAAGGTAATCCACATAACAAGCAGTGTATAGTGAGAACTGCAAGAGTTAGAGCTACATCACACTACACTACACTACAAAACATCAGACTTGATGGCATTATTAGATATCAGTGTCAGTATTAGTGTAGGAGTGCTGATAATACACATTAATAGACACTGTGAATATTGAATTCTTGAGTAAATGAGAACCCAACACTAGCTGTGACATCTCCACAGGCACCTGTGGCAAAAGAATGAGGTACAAAGTTGAACACAGTTAAGACTGACACAAAATGTATGATGGTATGTACAACATTTACAAAACTTTTTAATAGCAAGAAGGCTGCACAAGGAGAGAAGAGACATAACAGAAGCTGATAAAAGGGCTTCAGTGTTTCTGAGTGTCAGTTGGGATGAGAAGCATTGGAAAGAGGGACCTGTCATGGACTGGAGAGAAAGAGAGAGAGAGAGAGAGAGAGAGAGAGAGAATGTGTAGATAAAGGGGTGAGAGAGACATAGATGGACTTTGGCTGGTTGGAGAACAGAGGGTTGAGCAGAGAGAGTGTGAAAGAGAGAAAGGAGGAAAGAGAGGGTGAATACCAACTATTGTTGGAATGCCGTAGCAACACACAGCAGAGAGGAAGGGGGAGGTGTGTGTGTCTGTGTGTGAGCGGGGGTCAGTGGGTTTTATACTCTGTTCGAGTTGCTCCCCACTTGTCAGAGATGCGTTGAGTTCTGTGTTGGCAACCCAGCGACTGTGGGCTTAAATTATTAGCTTGTCTGGACACAAGCCTAAAACAATACAGTGCTGCATTTCAGACCAATGTATCAACACCCGGAGAGCTCAGTGGGTTGAGCAAGACATCAGCACTGCTTTTATCATGCTTCTGTTTCTTGCTCAGCTCACACCATTGTTAAAAATGCAAGTATCCACAGAGTCTACAGCTCGGTTAGCTGTGAGCCTGTACATAGACACAGTGGTGCTTTGAGCTAAATGCTAATGCTAAAATGTTAACACTTGTCCACAATGACAACGGAATGTCCAAATTATTGGACAAATGAAAAATGTGATAAGTGAAAATTGTCACCAAAATGATAACAATTCATCCCAAGGGGAACATGGATGGCTGTACAAAATGTGATGATAAGTCTTCCAGTAGTTGTCGAAACGTTTCATTCAACGCCATAAATGTCACCCTCCTGGTGGTGCTAGAGGAAAATCGGGAGCTCACCAAAGTCATTAAGATTCATCTTCTCAGGACCATGAATGTCTGAACAAAATCTGACAATCCGTCTAATAGTTGTTGAGATATTTCAGTCTGAACCAAAGTGTTGGACCAAATGACCAACTTACCTACCTTCACAAACGGGGCTGAGAAAATTGACGTCTCATTTGTCACACATGATTACTGTCTTAATGGGATTCAACATAAGAATTGTTGCACTGAAACAAGCTGAAAACTATTTTAAAACATTATCTTAAGTTGAATGTATGAATTAACACTTCTATCACTCCTTTTCCTCCTAATAATCCCACTGTGTTTCCTTTGTCTTTTCAGGATCCTGCTGGCATCTTTGAGCTGGTTGAGCTGGTGGGAAATGGCACCTATGGGCAGGTGTACAAGGTGAGATATGCAGACTTTGATACACATTATTCTATATTTCTGATAGCACACTCTGCTATCTTATCAGCTTTTGTTTATTCCCTCCAAATAGCCTATATGGAGTAAAGAATATAAATGTGCACTGTGACTGAAGGAAACAGAGAGGACAGGAGATAAAAGCAGCGCACAAGCTTGAGAGAAATGGAGCGAATGTAAGAGAATAAATGCAGAGCAGAAGCAGAATCTGGGGCACATTAAAGTGCTTTTAGGAGAATTTCTCTTACTCCTTTTTCTTTATTTTCCTTTCTTCTTCCCCGCTGTATATGCATGTCTTTCTATACTTCAAGAGGAAGTGTTTCTCTGGGACACAGGAAGTTCTTGCTCTCCGTTGGTCTAAGGTTTTTGCTGTCAGCTGGACTTCCCGCTGTCGTTTAAACACTATCTCTCAGTCCATGTCACTGTCTGAACTTCCTCTTCCCTCCATGATGGCCCGCTGTTCTCTGGTCCTTTTCATGATTCTGCTGCTTCAACTTGCCACCTGCAGGATGTGGCACCAGCCTGTGACATTTTGTTTAATCACCTCTAAATGGAGTAAACATGTGTTTATTCCAAAATGTATGGGCACCTGAAGGCCCCTGTCAGTGCAAGCATTTATTTTGTGCGTGTGTGTGATGGAGAGGGGCTTATTGGTCCAGATGAAAGGTCAGGCAGAGGTCCGCTATGCTTCTAGAAATAATTTGACGTGTGTGTGTGTGTGTGTGTGTGTGTGTATGTGGGTGTGGGTGTGTGTTTGTGTGTGTGTGTGTGTGTGGTGGGGGGGTGCAAAAAACTCAAAAGAAACGGAGAGCAGGAGAGTTATGTGTATCCATTTATTGCTGACTCTGCTGTCTTGGTGAAAGTCACGGCTCATTTACTGGCTGACATTCAGCCAGTCTTTTCCTATACATTACCGAGCCAGAGAATGCCTATGGCAACTGCACCGGCCTGTTGGGTCTGTAGCCCATACAGCTGATCCAGTGGGTGTCACACTGTATAAAACTCTATGGAGTCTACACTGAAGTTTATTCTATTACTGCTGTCCAAAAATGAAAATAGAAAACATTTCTACTGTTATTTTCTTGCTTACACCTATGAAGTTTTGAATGTGCGCAATAGATTTTTTGAGAGCGCCTGTTTGTGCACAACTATTCATTCTTAAAGTGCTCTTTATAGGTGCTAAAGATTATTATTATTATTATTATTATTATGATTATTATTATTAAATATAATAAAAGTTTGTCCTACAAAGCTTTATTTCAAATATTGCCCTGTCAGTGCTGTAGGAGTAGATAAAGGTGTAAACTGGAAAAGATTGGATTTCTATGCACAGATAAGGAGCAGAGTCACTTGAGCAAAAATGCCATCTATTCTAAATTCCTCATGCGGTTGAGGTCCCTCGCCTAGGCAAGCCGCCTGAAGAGGATCAACTTTTTGTCAGCAGGTGAATCTCTGAGTCACTGAAATGATAAATTGACCTTCAGCCTGGTGGGTATTGGTGAACTGGAATTGCTCTGGCTCTCTCTGAACAGTTTTTAGACGCTTAGAAAAATAACACATAAGAATACTATGCTTTCTATAGCTTTGGACTGCAGTATCCCCAGTCTGGATCAATGAATACTTGTCAGTGTGCTGTGGAACGAACAGAAGTGGAATTTTTGCTCAGATGTAAAGATTAGAGTCAGGCAAGCAGTAAACATGATTTTACTCCTCGTTTTGATTCCAAAAATAAATTTAGTTTTCTCAGGAGCCAGGGGCCAGTGTTCCTCTGGTTGAGCTGTGATCATAGACTGAAAGGTAACAACTTGTGCTTTGATATTTTCTTTTACACCAGTGTTGGCTGCAGTAGTTAAAAGAAAATTGAGAATCACTAGACAATTCCTCTCCCCAATATTTTAGTGTGTTCTTTGTTGAATTTCGTTGTGAAATGTATGTAGATAATATAGATAATATAACACATCAATGTTATGAGATAAAATCATACTAATTGCAAATACAAATTTAGGCTACCTTTGGGCTTATTGAATTTTTAAAAAGCATCAGATAAAAGCTTTTATTTGACAGAAATATGAAGTACATGAGTTATTTGTTACCTTTACCTTTATAGATATATATGTATATGTGTATGTATATGTGTATATATGTGTGTGTGTGTGTGTGTGTGTGTGTGTGTATATATATATATATATATATATATGTATGTATATGTATGTATGTATGTATGTATGTATATGTATGTATGTATGTATATATGTATG
>NC_060160.1:9675575-9682625 GCF_021292245.1 Micropterus dolomieu | reverse complement strand
TATAAATACATAAATATATGTATATATATATATATATATATATAAATACATAAATATATGTATATATATATATATAAATACATAAATATATGTATATATATATATATATATAAATACATAAATATATATATATATGTATATGTGTATATTTATATAAATACATAAATATATATATATATATGTATATGTGTATATTTATATGTAGGTTTATGTGTACCCATCCTTTTGTGTGTGTGTGTATATATGTTTGATGGTAATGGCCAGCACAGTGTTTTATGTTATTGGTGATAGAGGGCCAGTAATGTGCCATGTAGCTGCATTTCTGTGTGTCTGGGAGTAAGAGATAACAGGTTTATCAAAAATTCCATTACCCCATCTAGTTAAATGATACAGATCTGCTCCAGTGCTCTTTCCTCCCTCTCTCTCTCTCTCTCTCTCCTTTTCCCTCTCACGTACACCCAAAATCTCAACTCAATTAAAAAATGTCTTGAAAAGTTGTTCCAGGTTGTTGTTTTTTGTTGCAGTTTCCCTGTCAGCTAAAGTAAATTGGCCAAGAGTGGTGATAGACGAGTAGCTGCAGCGAAAAAGTTAATTTTAGCTTGCCTTCTCTCTCTTTCTCCCTTTCTGATCTTACATCTCCATGGTGGTTCTGTTTCCTTGTTTTTCCTCCTCTGTCTATTCATCCCCTTTCCCTTCTACATAATTTGCTTCCGTGCATTTCTCTTATCAATATCTTATCACATTTTTCTTTGTGTTTCCCCTGTTTTTTGGGTTGAAACTTCCCTGGTGAGCTGTACTTAAGGGAGCAGCCTGTGCCTGCAGTATGTGTGTGTGTGTATATATATAGCTTCCACTGGCTTCTTTAAAAGGGCCATAAATAGAGAACATGGGTAATGCTGAATAATTAAACACATTCTCTCTCCACTTTTCTCCCTCTCTGTTCTCCTCTCTTTCTGTTTCCTCCTTTAGCTTCCCCCTCTCTAACTGTTGTAACTCCCTTTCTCATCATCTTTATCTCCATCTCCCTCTGTCCACTCCCTCATCTGTATTTCCTTCCTTCATCTTGCCACGTCTTTCTCCTCTACTCTCATCTCTCCAGCCCTCCCTTCTCCTTTCCCTGCTCACTCTCTTTTTTTTAAATTTCATTTTATCATGCTTCTGTGTCTGTACTGTCTCCCCCTTCTCTCTTTCTTTCTGATGCCTGTGAATATTTAATGGGGCTTATGGGAATTGCAGTTCTCCGAATTGAGGAAGCGCATTGTGCCTCACATAGCGCCATGGCAAGGGCAGGATGGAGACCATCTAGCCCAGCCACTGGACACAACACTCCCTGACTGATTGACAGAACTACTTATTGACTGACAGGCTTATTGGTAGACTAATCAATAAATCACAGCTCCTCGTCATTCCCGCGGGAGAAGTCATTTTTCTCTATGATGAATGCAAGGATAAGTTGAGAGGGCAACTAATCATATCTCGGTCACAAGAACACAATCACAACACCGACACCCACATGCCCAAGCATGTGAACGATGACACATTCAGCCCATCGCCTCATCGACTGTCTCATCGGCTTTGGCAGCAACCAAATATTTCCTGTGTGTGTGTGTGTGTGTGTGTGTGTGTGTGTGCTGTTTTCACATTAACATGCTTTTCTCTTCATGACTCTGCTGTCACCATGCAGCGAAGAGGCAGGAGAGAGAAGAATAAAAAAAAAAGGAGGAAACCAGTCTTTTTCTCTTTGATGACAGAACACATCCACTCTGCTCCTCCTCAGGCAAAGTGCTCCACACACTCTTTAAATATTCACCAGAGCGGCCATACGCACACACATAAACACACACAGCAACGGTTGGGGACCTGGACCTGCTGTGACAGCGACTCTGTACAAAGAGCAGCTGGGTGGTTTCCATTTACTGCATTGGTGCGTCCGTGTATGAACCGATGTGTGTCCGAATAGACGTTTGAAGGAACATGTATGTGCCCTCATCACTGTGTGTGCCCCTGAAAAAGTCTCTTTCTTATCATGGGTTTCTTTCAAATGGATGAACAGTTGAAAACCAGGGTGTCATTATGTAAACAAACAGCCGATATGTAGATTAGGATTAGGTTTCAAAGAAATGCTTCAGCTCGTTAACCAATCACACCTGTATCTCTCTCTCTCTTTCTTTCTCTACCTCTATGTGTTTGTCTCTTTATCGTTTCTACCTGCAGTGTCCCTTCCTGTTTTGCACCCCGGCCCACCTCTCCTCCTCCTCCTCCTCCCCCCTCTGCCCTCTTAAGAACCGAAAAAAAACTTCAAAGTTGTGTTTTTTTTATCTTCCTTATCTGCTGGGAAGTCACGCTGCAAAGGGCTCTGGGAGATTTTTCTCTCCGCATGCCACCTCTCACACTCAGAGAAGCACCATGAAGTGTAAAAGCCCTGCATAAGAGAGTCAAAAAAGATGGAAGATGACGTCATTTATTGGTTCTTTGTTTGATGTTCTGAACTCCTCCAGCTAGTGTTTCTCAGCAGGAAAGAAGATCAAACAAGCAAGCATATACTGTGTACATCTCTTTGAAAGTAGTCAAATTATACTAAAATGGCATTTTGCAGTTAATGTTATTTCTTAAATTATTTCTCCCTCTGCACATCATTTTTAATTATTTCTTACAATTTTACTTCTCTGTTATTCTTTTATTTTTATTTTTTACGGTTTAACGGTTGAATTGATCATAGTACTATAAATCAGAATTTTAGTCTGCTTCGCTCACTCAGGATAGCGCCAACATAATGATCATTTGATGATACCACTGATGATAAATCCTTCCAACACAAAGCTGCCCAGTAGGAACATGCCTTTCTACTGCTAACCTTTGCACAGCTCCACTGGCGCAGTTGGTCATATAAAATACACTCTCACTTTATTAGGTACAACTATAGTTTAAACTAATGCAGTCTAATACGATAGTCTTGCAATAAATCCTTCTTTCATGAATGTTATAATGTTGAGTGTTGTTGACGTGTCATTATGGAGGCAGTTTGTGGTGCTGTCATTTAGTCTACCCTCTGATACGAATGGAGTGGCCAAAATAATAGATACACCTGTCAGTATAATGCAGTACAACTCAACTGCATCACAAACAGCTGCCTCCAAAGGGATCATGAAGTTTAATTAACACCCTCTCTTTCAACCAAAACATTATGGCCTCCATGAGGGGAAAATTTATTGCATTAGGCTGCATTACCTTTAACTAGGTCCACTTAATAAACGGAGAGCTGTTCAGTTGCTCTTAATCTGGCAATTATTCTTTCGATCAATCAGTTAATTGTTAAGTCTAGAAGATATCAGAAAGTACTGAATAATGACCATCACAAGTTGCCAGAGCCCGAGGAGATGTCTTCAAATTGCTTGTTTTGTCTAATCAACAGTTCAAAACTCCAGGATATTTATGATCATAAAAACAAAGTAAAGCACAAACCAGCATTCTTGCTGTCCTAAGAAAAGTGTGTTTCTCAGAAACACTAACTAATTTTCATGAGCTAAGGAAAGCCCTGTTTTTTGCTTTGTGACCATGTATTTTTAAGATAATCTGTCAGTTTTTAAATAGTTTATTTAGCAGAAGCAGCAGGAGAATGTTTGGCAATGATTTACCTAACCAATAATTACAACTCTTGTTGAGTCATTTTTGGATTTGGTTCATGTGATAGTTATGGCAGATCTGGTCAACTAGTAAAACACAGTATATTGCGATTGTATCTTAATATTTTAAATAAAATAAGATAAAGTAAAAGGGACTTTGGTTTAGGTGTAACAGGCTCACAAGTAATGTAGTCACAATCATCATATTGTCAAGTTCTTAAAAATGATTTTCCTTGATGAAATAATTAGACAACTTTCAGTAATTTCAAAAGCGTCTTATATGCGACTAAAATATTCCTGTAAATGTGGTCAATTATTTGCAGTAACAGGACCTCAGTGGTTCTTTTTGCACAAGGGGTAATCCTTGATCATTTTCAGCCTCCCACAGGATAATTTAGGCTAGCAATGCTTGTTGTAACAGTAAATTGCAGTTAGTGTGATAATTGAAATTAATGTTTTTTGTCCATACACATACACACACACACACACATATACACACACACACACGCACATTTCTTGAGTCCTTATGAATGAATTGTGTGAACTGTGACTGAGGTGAATGCTGTTCCCACGGTAACAAGCAACAGATGTGCTCATCCCGCCCACATGCAACGACGCACACGCTCACACTCTTACACTCACACCTGGCAGTGTGTTCATTAGCCTACATCCTCTCTCTATCTATCTCTCTCTCCCTCTCTCTATATTCCCCAAGGCCACTCGCCCCACTTACCCACAGTGCACTCCTGCCACCCAGACCAGGTCAATTAGCCATGCCTGATGTCAATAACAATCTCTCATTTGGTTGTTGTCTGCATTTCTCTCTCTCTCTCTCTCTCTCTCTCTCTCTCTCTCTCTCTCTCTCTCTCTCTCTCTCTCTCTCTCTCTCTCTCTCTCTCTCTCTCTCTCTCTCTGTATGTTTTCCAGTCAGATCCCCTACTCTTTAATTGACAGTATACACTGTAAGGAGCTATTTAGCCATGTTTTTTTCCCACAGTGAATTATTACTCATCAATAGTTAAGTCAATAATCTACCAGCACTGACACTCTATTATTCTCTATTCCCTCTGTCATCTCCTTTGTCTTATTGTGTTTTTTCAGAGCCTTTAGCGCCTCATTTTTGTTTTCCAGCTCTGCTCTCCTTCATCTTTTCTGTCAGTCTCCGCACCCTCGCTCAGATGTTTCTCTCTCTCCCTCTCTCACCTCCAGTCGGTACAGTAAATCAGCTCAGCCGTTCATTTGACCTCCAGAGCTGCCGGAGCATGATGCCGATGTGCTGAACCTGCCTCTTTGCCTCTTCACCGCAACCCTCCTCCTCCTTTGTAGTGTTCCCTCACTGATGCTCTCCTACTCCCTGCTCTTTCATCCTCCAGTTTTGTGTGTTTGTGTGTATGTGGGTTTTTTTTGTGTGTGTGATTGTTCTGCAGATGTTGTAGCATTAGGGGGAGACTTTCTTATTTTCTATCGTGGCTCTGGAGATGTTTAGTCAGTTTTATCTGAAATGAAAGATAAGTGGGTGAGTGGGCAGGTCAGTGGGCACTGAATTGGGAGTGCATTAGTGAGTTTACCTCTGTAAATTAGTTAGTGACTCAGTGAGGTAATATCTTTGTGGAAGGGCTGCTGTAATGGGATAGAGTTAACAGTTTTAGAGGGGGTCACACAGCTGTTCAGATTTCAACAACATCAAACTGAAAAGCAACATTAGTGTGCAGTACATCTGTTTATATGTGCGTTTGTGTTTCAGTTAATCTGGTCAAATACCCACCATAAGCTCTGTGTGTGTACACATGTTCATCCAGTGAGTTGTTATACTGTTAGGGTTGATTTTTTTTCATCACATCAAAGGACGTGGCTGTAGCTCAGGAGGTAGAGTGGGTTGCCCGTTAATCGGAAGGTTAATCCCCGTCAATCCCCGGCTCCTCCAGGCTGCATGTCGAAGTATCCTTGGGCAAGATACTGAACCCCGAATTGCCCCTGGTGGCTGTTCCGCCAGTGTATGAATGTGTGTGAATTTTAGTTTCTGTCAGCACTTAGGCTCAGTGAATGAATGTGTGTGAATGGTGAATGCAGATATAGTGTAAAAGCACTCTGAGAGTGGTCGAAAAGACTAGAAAGGCGATATATCGAGCATTTACGTTTTTATATATGTGTGTATAAACATATATATGTATATAGATTTGCAGACTTCTGATGGAAAATGGATTTGCAGACTTCTGTTTCTCAAATTTAAACTGTTTTGTGTGCTGCATTTTTGATTATTTAGCACTTTGCCAAATCCTTTACCTGACCCCAGATTAGTCTGTTTCTCGTACATTTGTGTGTCCACCGGCTAGTTAATTAGCTTGTTGTTTAGCTTGTGAGCGAGCAGGTTAGCTATAGCAGGTTAGCGGCTATATTTCAGACTGCTGATAGATTATTGTTTCAATTGGCTTTAGCCGATAACACCGGTTCATTCAGAGTGGAATCAACACTCGTAGGCTGTCTGTCGCAATATTCAGCTTCTCCTTCATGCAAACTCCCCACCTCTCCCCTCAATAAAAGCCCTCTGGACTATTTTACAGATCATTGCTCTCATCCTTCTTCCTCTCATCTTTCCTCTTTCTTTCTTTCATCACCTCCGCCTCCTTTACTTTACTACCTCCTTCTCTCACAAACTGTGCTTGTATATGTTTCCCTCATCTTCACTGGCTCTCGTTATATCTTTTTTCCTTTTAAATCTCTCCCTGTCTCAATCTGCCTCTCTCCTCACTTCCTTTCTCATGTGTGAGTGTGAGCCTCAGGGTGCTATATTTCCTGGGCAGTGCAGTAGTAGATTGGAATGGAGGCCTTTGTCACTTTTATTTACTGCCTCACTGATTCCACAACAGCTTGTGTGTGCGTGCATGTGCGTGCGCACTTGTCTGTGTGTGTTTGTGTGTGTGAGCACGTGTGAATGCGGAATGATTGCAGGTGTTTGAACTGCAATGAGGTGTGTCTGGGAGTATTGCCCCCTTATTTCTTTGGGCTCCTTTGAGCAGAACTGTGTTTGTACCGTTTGTTAGGCGAAAGTAGCTTTAATTCTGCATCACAGCTCTGGCAACTGCTGAGCATGCTGGGATTGTAAGCCTACAGACTAGAACCAGTGGGTGTTAATACAAGGGTACAGACTGAAACACTGGTTGTCTGAAATACTTCAACCCTAACACAGCTGAACTTAAGTTTGGTATGTGTGGTTGTGTGCGACAGCAGTGGGCAATCTCCCTCTAGGACCTTCCTGTCAGAGAGAGACACACAGAAAGAAAAATGTATAGAGTGAAAGCCCAGGGGCACATCCCTTAGCTCACTTCTACCCTATGATACTGTTACCATGCAGACAGGCACTATGCCAGGGGAGTATGTGTAGATGCCATTCAGTCAATTCTTGGCTGATGTCTGTGTATGTTTGTGT
>NC_060160.1:9668213-9675475 GCF_021292245.1 Micropterus dolomieu | reverse complement strand
TGCTTGTATATGTTTCCCTCATCTTCACTGGCTCTCGTTATATCTTTTTTCCTTTTAAATCTCTCCCTGTCTCAATCTGCCTCTCTCCTCACTTCCTTTCTCATGTGTGAGTGTGAGCCTCAGGGTGCTATATTTCCTGGGCAGTGCAGTAGTAGATTGGAATGGAGGCCTTTGTCACTTTTATTTACTGCCTCACTGATTCCACAACAGCTTGTGTGTGCGTGCATGTGCGTGCGCACTTGTCTGTGTGTGTTTGTGTGTGTGAGCACGTGTGAATGCGGAATGATTGCAGGTGTTTGAACTGCAATGAGGTGTGTCTGGGAGTATTGCCCCCTTATTTCTTTGGGCTCCTTTGAGCAGAACTGTGTTTGTACCGTTTGTTAGGCGAAAGTAGCTTTAATTCTGCATCACAGCTCTGGCAACTGCTGAGCATGCTGGGATTGTAAGCCTACAGACTAGAACCAGTGGGTGTTAATACAAGGGTACAGACTGAAACACTGGTTGTCTGAAATACTTCAACCCTAACACAGCTGAACTTAAGTTTGGTATGTGTGGTTGTGTGCGACAGCAGTGGGCAATCTCCCTCTAGGACCTTCCTGTCAGAGAGAGACACACAGAAAGAAAAATGTATAGAGTGAAAGCCCAGGGGCACATCCCTTAGCTCACTTCTACCCTATGATACTGTTACCATGCAGACAGGCACTATGCCAGGGGAGTATGTGTAGATGCCATTCAGTCAATTCTTGGCTGATGTCTGTGTATGTTTGTGTTTGTGTGTGTGTGTGTGTGTGTGTGTGTGTATGTGTGTATGTGTGTGTGTGTGTGGATTACCACGGCACACAGATTAGGATTATGGTGTGACCCATTTACTTTTTACATAGAGTTGGCAACACAATCTGGCAATCTGTTCCTAGTGAGTGTGCATTCATATTCTTGCTGTATGTACTGTAGCATGTAGGTTACAGTACATTTGCTTTTGTATTCCTGTATCCTTTGCACACAAGGGACATATGAAGACTGATACAGGTAGTAGAACAATGGTTGCAAAACGTTGCTGAGTCTGTGAAAAAAAAGTTTAGTTGATTGCATACATATTTCATTTTTTACTTTTTGTACTTTTAGGGTACCTATCTGAAATTTTAGGTGTAAAGTCAAAAGGCCGA
Source organism: Micropterus dolomieu (assembly GCF_021292245.1). Classification (NCBI taxonomy): domain Eukaryota; kingdom Metazoa; phylum Chordata; class Actinopteri; order Centrarchiformes; family Centrarchidae; genus Micropterus; species Micropterus dolomieu. The sequence goes on along the minus strand of NC_060160.1, from coordinate 9,674,312 downwards.
GGCTAATACTAAATCAAACAGTATGCGTTCCTTTACATTGAGAACCAGATATTTTAGGTTGGCTGCTAAAAAACATTACATTAATCGAATCAAGATGAAAATAAAACCTACAGGTGACAAATTATAGGCAAACATTGCACTGGGAAAAGGATTCTTTGAATTTGATGGTTGCTTGTATTGTCATGTCAGAGAGGCAAAGCATGTCAGATGTCACAGCATCCTTGAACACACCAACAGGTAGCAGGGTTTCCGACAGGAAGTTCTTCAGGAGAGGTAGAAAGCCAGCCAGATAGATGCATCTCTCATGATTCATTTAGTTAGTACGTGGAAGTAATAGCCACAGTCTTTAGATACATGGCATTTGTTTGTTGTGTGAGATATATCATATATTGTAGTGTAGTTTTCTAAAATGGTAATACATGCAACTGCATCATCATTATGACAAAAACACGAATGTGAACATCTTAAGTAGGTTTCACCTTTCTGCAAAGTGATTTTTTATCTTTGTGAAATTAATAAAAAGCATTGGCTCCCTAGAAATTCAGATATCAATCTTAATAAGCTTTTGAAAACTGTCCCCAGTAATGACATTTGTAGTTAATGGTGTAAAACATGCAGAACCACCGGTGCAGGTGTTCAAATTTTGGTCAATGAAAAGGATAGGCTTAAAATCAAATAAAGATCATTTTTAAAATCAGAATATTCATACACTCAATGGTTTTAAAGGAAAATTTGGATGGTTCCTTCTGACCTTGTAGCTTGGCCACACAGCGAGGACAGATGCACTGTGAAATTCAGCCCCCTCACTGAAATAGTCCTCTGCTCATGTCCTCCCTCATTTCTCAATCACTTCTTCCTCCTCTCGCTCTCGCGGGGGCTTTCCTTACCCTATCTCTTCTTCTAAATAACAGCTCTCCCATATCAGGACAATGGCCACTTATTCCTGCTCTTTGTATGTGTGTGTGTGTGTGTATGTGTGTGTGTTTGTGAGCGTGTACATTTGCGTATGTATGTTTAAGTGTCGTGCCCACTGTACTCTGGCCAGCCAAGACTGTTGCTAGGCTACGACAGGAAGTGTCCTGCATAGTAAATGTGTCCGAGGGGGGTGTCTGTGTAATTGACTTGGCAAGGGCGTGAACGTGCACACAAACAAACTAAAGTCACACACGCTGTAGAAGCATCTTTCGTGCTCACACGCACACACGCACGCACGCACAAACACACACACACAGAAGCTTTTGGGGTATCATGATAGCCATCAGCAGGTTGTATTAAGGCAGTGGTTGGCAGGTTGGCCTTGCCTAACTGGGGCTGCAAGCTGAGAATGATGAAGAGATGCTTCGCTCTGCAGCCTGTGGCACTCATGTGTGTTTGTTCCACTCAACATTCAGTTCCATGTAGCAGCAGAAAAATCATAAAACAGAATCATTAAACACACACCTCCCTCTTGTTCATCCTCAGACACACACATACTTACACATTATATAAAGTACATTGCCTAGCAAGTGCTTTACCGGCGTTTTACTCACTTGGCAGGTGCAATTAATCATAATTATGTGTTGATGATAATTGGTGGAATAAGGGTACTTTGTGTCAGTCTGACACCTCCCACATGGTGAACATGGAAGGGGACAGATGAGAGCTAGCACCGTAATATTGAATCTAAAATCTGTTTTGCATCTCTAGCTTTTATCACAGTATGAGCTTATAGAAACAACAAGATGAGTGGTTATACGAGTTGGAATACTTCTCAACACACCACTCCAAAATGGAGGGATTTAAAATGCTGAAAAAGTGCTTGATTGAAACCCATAGTTTTATTGCTGGACTATAAAGAAGTTAAAATACTTAAGAATATCATATCATTTTATGTACAAAGAAGACTTGAGTATTTATACTAGTACTGAAAATTAATCACCAGCAATTTTGATAGGTGATTAATTATTTTACAGTACCCAAATCAGTTGAATAATAACTTGCTCTTTAGAAATGTATTAATACTTGTATGACACTGTTTACATTTAATCCTGATAGAAGTAGTCTTTATTATAAGACTAGTTTCTTTAATTGCATTATGTTATAGGTGTTTGAGATATTGTGTGCAACTTCTGCATTTTGGCCAGCAAACTTCACATCTCCAATGGACTAATCATCATAAAACAGAGTAAACAGAAGCACTGACCCCAATTTTATTTCAAATCTAATTATAACGTTGCACATTAAATGGACAAATGAACAGCTAAACAAATAGAGACATTTGTAGTTTATTGTGTAAGAGAATTAAACAATAACCATTACACATGCCATTGTCCTTTTTAAAATGACAAATATCCAACAGATATTCCTAAACCAAATGAGTGTAAAATAAACTTGTTTATGAAAGCATTTCCTATTTTGTTGGGTGGATTGATAAATAGTAAAAAATGGTGAAAAGCACTCAAAGTGCATTACCCTACTTGTCACATTCACCCCATTCACACACATTCATACACTGATGGCAGTGGCTGCCATGTAAGGTGCCAAGTGCACACCAAAAAGGAACTAATCATTCACACACATTCATACATTGATGGCACAGCCTTCAGGAGCAATTTGGGGTTCAGTATGTTGCAGAACGAACCAACAAGCTTCTGATTAGTGGGTGACCCGCTCTTCCTCCTGAGCCACAGCCTCCCCAACCATCAGAAAAAGCCGTACACTCCATTTTGAATCCCCAACCCATACAGTAGTTTAAGAAAGACTGACCTGAAGGAATGACACCAAGTAATGACTCCACCATGATGCGGCTGCCTGAAGGCTGATTGGAGATCAGTTCGGTATAAGTTTGCTGTCTCCAACACAGCATGGCCATCCAAGCGGAACAAACATAGTCAATTTGGTCTGTTATCACTCAAACTCACCTGGCCTGGCAGCATCACAGCTCCTTGTAGGTATGTGTGTGCGTGACAGATGTTTTGCTATCATTTGTGGTCAAAATACCTCTACAGGATTAAATAAAAAATGGTGGATTGGACATGTGAAGATTTCCTAGACCTCATTTGAAATGTCACTTTGATGATTGAAGTTAATGCATAGCATGCTTACTGTAATGACAGTTAGGAGGTATTAGATGAAAGCATGTGTGTGTGTGCAAGTATGTGTGTTGTTCTCAGGCTCATGTCAGTGCATTGTGGTTTGCGGAAGGCGCTAGATGCATTAGCAGAGGCAGAGTGAAAAGGTTGCAGGGAGTCCGTCAGTTTGTGTCATATTTGCTTGTCGAGCTCAAAGCTGAATGCTGTTTTGCTGGCATTAGCGTTCAGCTCACTTGTGTTCATACAGGACCTGCTCTTCACAGGCTGCTGGTCTGAGCTGTGAGGCATGAGAGAGAAGGAGCAAGGAAATACGAGGGACAGGGAAAAGTAAGCGAGACATTTAGGGGGAGGAAGAGAAAATTAATGAGAGGCATATAAAGAAACTGTGACAGAGAGATTTTGAGACGTTAAGAGGGTTAGATAATGAGAGAGAATCAGAGTGAGAAAGGGAGAAAATGCAGATCTAGGTCAGAGAGGCAAAGCAGTCGACAAACGAGTGGAGGAAGGGATGAACAGGCATGTGAGGCTCAAAGCTCCTCAATGTGAAAGGGATGGATCAGTGAGAGAGTGAGTTATCTTTATGAGACAGTCCGAAGGAAGGAAGTTGACAAAATAATTTTAAGATTGTTTGAAGTCTTTGTTTTCCATTATTTGACATTCACAGGGCTGCAACAAATATTTATTTTTCATTTTTGATTATGAGTTCAGAGATTTGTTTTTTTGCTGGACAGTTTGACAGTAGTGAAAAATGCCCCCTCACAGGTTCCCAGAAGTTAAGATAACCTCTACAAATTTCTGTGTTTTGTGTGACCAACAGTCCAAAGCCCCAATTATTCTTATTAATTATTATTATTATTAATGATTTGCAATGGTATGAAATAGAGAAAAAAAGCGAATCCTCATATTCAGGATGCTGGAATCAGCCAATATTTGACATTTTAGCTTGAAAATTGACTTGTTGAGACAATTAACTGGCTGATGCTTTCAGCGCTAATTAATTTTGCATGTGTCATTCCAAATTGTTTTGACATCATTGTTCCGCACATTATGTTGACATTCATATATCTAGACCCACCCCCATCCCATCTTGATCATCATCTCTGAATTTATAAATAAATGATACAGGAAGAAGACAAAGAAAGGGCGAGAGATGAAGATGAACAGACAGAGCTAATTCCTTTCTGTTGCTCTTTCCGCACTTGGTCATTTAATAAGGCTGGATGACATTACTGCTCCAGGAGGAAAGGAGAGATGGAGGTTGTCAGGTGGCTCAGAGTAATGAATCTTTATCCAGCTCTGATGATGTCCATGTCCAATATCTATTTGACACATTCTCGCACTCTCTCGCTCTCTAACTCCCTCAGTCACTCTCTCTCCCTCCCTCTTCATGTCTCTGTATGCACATGTGTGGGTGCTTGCAATAGTTCTTCTGTCTGTGTGAGCAGTCGTTTTTGTATATTATGTGTGTGTGTATTTGTAAGTGTGTGTGAGCAAGCTTCTGGTTTGCAAGTGGCTATAATTCCTTTGTTGGTCTTTAACAAAGCCAGTCCTTGTGCTTGTGGAATTGGGGCAGTCTGATCCTAATGAGAAATCCCTGTTCAATCTTTCCAGCTCTTTTACTCTTACAAAATCTGGACTCTCTTTCTGTGTGTCTGTGTGTCTGTGTGTCTGTGTGTCTGTGTGTCTGTGTGTCTGTGTGTGAGAGAGAGAGAGAGAGAGAGAGAGAGAGAGAGATTTTCGAGGTTTAACAATACCTTTATTTATACATTCTTACTTCAAGATTATGAACAAAGTAATCATCACCATAAAACCATTTGTACTCTTATTATAAAACTCCTTTTAAAAAAATTAAAATTTCAATACAAACTGATCCTCATGCAACATACATAACACTTCTAATACTAATACGCAAATTCAATATTAAGCCTCCCCGCTACAAGCCGCTTGCACATCTCTTCAGGATCTATAGTTGCCAATTTTCGACCTTTATTTTTCCGTGTTTTCCACACTGCCAGTTTAGCCGTTCCAATTAGGTAATTTAAAAGACACATTTTTTTCCTTTTTAAAAATGAATATTTGATTCCTCCAATAAACACCCTATCCGAAAACTCCTCATCAAATTTCCTAAACCATCTCCCAAGCAATTTAAAAATACCTTTTAATCTCTCACACTTTAAAAACAAATGCTCCAAATCCTCTTTTTTCCCACAGAATCGACATTCCCCCTTTACCGCTGTGTTCAGGTGTGCCACATGTCCGTCTGTTGCTATCGCCCCATAAATAATCCTCCACTGTAGATCGCCGGAGCGCTTCTCTACAGGAGGCTTATATAGGGCCCTCCACCTGTCTCTTATCAGGAAGTCTGGCCTCAACAAATCTGGCCACTTCGAAGCCTTCTGTTTTCTAAAAGAGTCCTGATAAATGGCCTTAGACAGAGAGAGACACAGAGACAGAGAGAGACACAGAGAGAGAGACACAGAGAGAGAGACACAGAGAGAGAGACACAGAGAGAGAGACACAGAGAGAGAGACACAGAGAGAGAGACACAGAGACACAGAGAGAGAGACACAGAGAGAGAGACACAGAGACACACAGAGAGAGACACAGAGACACAGAGAGAGAGACACAGAGACACACACAGAGAGAGACACAGAGACACACAGAGAGAGACACAGAGAGAGAGACACAGAGAGAGACTGATCTCAGTGTTCAACTATCCACTGGTGCTTAGTTTGCATTGTGCAGTGCTGGATTGTACAATGAATTATCATATTAAAACCCTAACTTTCTTTTAGTAATAAATCAGCAAGTTTAATTTTATTTTATTTTTTATTCGAGGAGCTGTTTAATGAGAAATTTAACTCATAGCTTCCTTCTGGATATCCTTCTCATTCAGGAACCTCCGCTGTTGTTAAAATATTGCCATGCCATTGTCGTGTTGTGGGAACCTACCAAATGTACACATGTAGAGTTTTGTTCCAGTCTTTCCCACAGATTGACAGCGTAACTGTGGCTGGGGGGGGGGGGG
>NC_060160.1:9636710-9668193 GCF_021292245.1 Micropterus dolomieu | reverse complement strand
AAAACAAATGCTCCAAATCCTCTTTTTTCCCACAGAATCGACATTCCCCCTTTACCGCTGTGTTCAGGTGTGCCACATGTCCGTCTGTTGCTATCGCCCCATAAATAATCCTCCACTGTAGATCGCCGGAGCGCTTCTCTACAGGAGGCTTATATAGGGCCCTCCACCTGTCTCTTATCAGGAAGTCTGGCCTCAACAAATCTGGCCACTTCGAAGCCTTCTGTTTTCTAAAAGAGTCCTGATAAATGGCCTTAGACAGAGAGAGACACAGAGACAGAGAGAGACACAGAGACACAGAGAGAGAGACACAGAGAGAGAGACACAGAGACACAGAGAGAGAGACACAGAGAGAGAGACACAGAGACACACACAGAGAGAGACACAGAGACACACAGAGAGAGACACAGAGAGAGAGACACAGAGAGAGACTGATCTCAGTGTTCAACTATCCACTGGTGCTTAGTTTGCATTGTGCAGTGCTGGATTGTACAATGAATTATCATATTAAAACCCTAACTTTCTTTTAGTAATAAATCAGCAAGTTTAATTTTATTTTATTTTTTATTCGAGGAGCTGTTTAATGAGAAATTTAACTCATAGCTTCCTTCTGGATATCCTTCTCATTCAGGAACCTCCGCTGTTGTTAAAATATTGCCATGCCATTGTCGTGTTGTGGGAACCTACCAAATGTACACATGTAGAGTTTTGTTCCAGTCTTTCCCCCAGATTGACAGCGTAACTGTGGCTGGGGGGGGGGGGGTAGTTGCAGTGGACTGTCACAGGTGTTATGCCGAATTTTGCATGCCTGCTGAGAACATTTACATTTACTCATTTGGCAGACGCTTTTATCCAAAGCGACTTACATTTGAGGAACAGCATACAAGCATCAACAGAGCATCAAATACAGATCTAAAACTGACAATACATACTAGTAAGAGCAGCAATAAGTACTAGTAAGAGCTCATAGTACATATCACATCAATGGTGTAAATACATAGGTAAGGAAGTATGAGTTAACAAAAAGTGCAATCAATACTAGATAATTGTAGGGGAAAAAAGAAGAAGAGCACAGGACGTGCATGTTAGAGGTTAGGAGTTAGAGGTGTTATAAGAGGAAGTGTTCTCGGAAGAGATGAGTTTTCAAGAGCTTCTTGAAGTTAGAGAGCCCCTGCTCTGATGGCGTGTGGTAGCTCGTTCCACCATCGTGGTGTCACAGATGAGAATAGCCGGGACTGGGATTGCTTTGTGTGAAGGGATGGCAGAGCCAGGCGGCGTTCGTTGGAGGAGCGTTGCGGCCGAGAAGGAACGTAAGTTTGTATTATGGAGTTTAGGTAGATGGGTGCAGACCCAGTAGTCACTCTGTATGCAAGCATTAGTGACTTGAATTTGATTCTGGAGGACACGGGGAGCCAGTGGAGGTCACTGAGTAATGGAGTGACATGAGTCCTTTTGGGCTGATCAAAAACCAGACGCGCTGCTGCATTCTGAACCATTTGTAAGGGTTTCACCGCACAAGCTGGAAGACCTGCTAGGAGGGCATCGCAGTAGTCGAGGCGAGAGATAACCATGGCCTGTACCAGAAGCTGGGTGGCGTACTGAGTGAGGTAGGGCCTGATTTTCCTTATGTTGTATAGAGCAAAGCGACATGACCAAGAGACAGCAGCAACATGGTCTGAAAAGGACAGCTGGTCATCAATCATGACACCCAAGTTTCTCAACACCTTGGTTGGAGTGATGGTTGAGGAGTCAATTTGTAGTCTGATGTTATGGTGGATAGATTGCTTGGCTGGAATGACCAAGAGTTCAGTATTAGAGAGGTTTAGTGGAAGGTGGTAAGCCTTCATCCATGCAGATGTGTCTGAGGGACAGTCCGTGATCCGCACCGAGACGGTGGAATCGCCTGGCAGCGTAGCAGTGGTAAGAGAAGCTGTGCGAGTGAATGATCGGCCCCAGTGAGGTGGTGTAAATTGAGAAGAGAAGGGACCCTAGCACTGAGCCTTGAGGCACCCCTGTGGAGAGGCAGTGGGAGGAGGATAATTGTCCTTGCCACAAAACATTGTAGGAACGCCCCAAGAGGTAGGATTTGAACCACAGGAGTGCTTTACTCGAGATGCCCATTGCTGAGAGAGCGGATAGCAGGATCCTGTGGTTGACTGTGTCAAAGGCAGCTAATAGGTCAAGCAGGATAAGAACCGAGGATTGGGCTGCCGTGAGAGGAATTCTGAGACCTGTTTGAATACTGCCCGTTCAATAGTTTTGGATAAAAATGGTAGAAGAGACACTGGTCGATAGTTCTCAACTTGAGTTGGGTCAAGGGAGGGCTTTTTGAGCAAGGGTGTAACCCGGGCCCTTTTGAAAGTGGTCGGGAAGGTTCCTGAAGCCAGAGAAGTATTTATCACATGAGTGATTGTCGGGACCACGGTAGGAGATATGACTTGAAGGAGATTCGTAGGAATCGGGTCCAGTGGGCATGTAGTTGGATGGCTACGGGTCAAGAGTTCTGATACTTCGCTCTCTGTGAGAGGAGTAAACGAGGAGAGTGAAGAACCACTGACCTGGGAGGGCAGAGGAAAAGATGTAGTAGGACTGATACAATGGTTGAGTTTGAATGTTTCAGAGAATTGGCTAGTTATAGCCGACACTTTGCCTGTGAAGAAGGCAGCAATGGTATCAGCAGACAAGTTTGTGGGTGGTGGAGGTGGAGGAGGATTTAGTAGCGCTTTAAAAGTGGTTTGGGCGAGCAGGCTTGGTGGATAGAGGACACAGGCTATCCAGGCACGAGCTTGGTGTAGAGCACAGAGATTGTGTGGCATCACTGGCCTCAAGTGAGGAAAAAGTGTTGAGGGAAGGTAGAGCGGAAGCTACCACTGAGGCAAAGTGAGCGGGAGACAGGTTGCGGAGGTTGCGGCGGTGTGAGACCAATGGTGTTGGAAGGATGGGCTTTTCCTGTAGGCGTGAACTGAATGAAATAGTGGTCTGACACATGTAGAGGTGTGACTGTTAGGCACTCTGTGGCACAGTTTCGGACAAGAACAAGGTCAAGCACCTTGCCAGCTTTGTGGGTCGGGGGGCTGAGAACCCGTGTTAGACCAAAGGACTGAATCAGAGACAGGAAGTCTGCTGAGTTCGAATTGTCTAAGTGAATGTTCATGTCACTGAGGACAAGTAGGGGACAGTCATGCTCTGGGATTGAAGACAGCAGTGTGTCTAGCTCCTCCACAAAGTTACCCATTTGTCCTGTAGGAAAATGCATTAACGTCCTGCTTTTAAACGCTATACTATTCTTGGTGTGGTTCATCAATAGTGATAAATGATCAGTATATATTTTATGAACGTTAATCGTTAATATATTATTACACATAACCTAGTAAAAGTACCATTTCTTGAGATTCAGTAAAAAAAATGTGGCATTAACCGTGTTCAAACAGCAAAGTGTCCTAAAAGGACCTTAAGAAGTGAATTGTGAATTCACAACAGGCATGCAGAATTTGGCACAACACCTGCGCTGCAAAACGTCACTAGACCTCGTGAGAGCAAGTCCTGAGTAAGCTCACGCAGTCTACCAGAGGTAGATTGTGTCTGACTTGACGGAGCTGTTTTTATTCCCCTATCTATCAAGACGGTGAAAGTCAGCCAGCTATCTCGAACGCACCTCCTTATTAGCTAGGCTCCTTACATGCTTGCTACTAACTGTTTTGAAGATAGGTCTCCGACATTGACAGCATTGTGTTGGACAGATTTGTGCAGCGGTGTTTATGATACCTACCATTCAATTCACAACGGGTCTGTTGTCCGTGTTTGCGAGAAAGAGAGATAGAGCGACCGAGTGAGAGGATGTGCGGAGCGAATATGCGCTGCGCAGCTCTGCAATCAAGAACGATTTTAAAATGGGTCGCCAAATTTTCTGCCCAAGTAAAGCCTATGTATGGGAAACACTGTGTTCATACAGCTCTGAGAATGTGATTGTTTGGCAACATGTCGTCATACCTAAACAACAAAATAGGCCGAGTCTGTGAGTACAATTGATCTGTTAAAACGACATAAAAATGAAATGTGCTGCAGAGAGTGTTCTGTAAAATCACTCCTGCAGAAATGCAAAGCAATGAAACCACCAAATTTTATCCATAATATATTTCTGTTTTCATTGCAGCATTCCTAGCCTCTGTTTTGTAGTGCTCATTATCAGAACGGCCCTTCGATTAAAGCCCTCAGGAGGCGCTTTAGAGCCAGAACATTAATGCCATCTGGTTTATAACAATTCCACCAGGAAAACAGTCCTGCCCTTGTTTTGAGTGTGTGTGTGTCTTTGACTATGTGTGTATGTATTTATTTGCTTGTGCCACTGCAGCTAAGCTGTTCTGCTCAGACTGTAACATGCTAATCAGTTGAGTCCAGACAGGTGGAAGTAATAGCCGTCAGTGTTTCTACCGTCTCTAGCCCTGTTAGCTTCATTAGCTAATCACAGCCACAGATGCTCTGTTGCAAACGAACCACTTGGGCCTTCCATTCGCCCCTCAGCTTCCAATCTCCCAGCTCCTCGCCTCCTGGCCCCCCCAGGCATATGCCTAGCCTCGATATTACACAACACAGTCAAGTCTGTGGGTCGATATCGGCCTTTGTTTGTTCATTTCTGCATCTTGTATATCTTAGACAATGTCAACCGGATTTTTGACTACAGTTTTCCATTTTCAGTGTTCCACTGATTAGACAGATGCTGCAACTACAAGTCAAATCATTGTGACATTCTAGGGTATCATGTTGACCAAGTAGTCTAATGTGAGTCCTTTCATCTCCCTGATCCTGGTCAGGGTTCCCATATTTTTTGTTTCTCTCTGCCTCAACATTTTTGAACATATGAAGTTGATTCAAATAACTGAAAAGTTTGCCTTAAGAAGAAACACGGTGTGTGTGTTTCACCAATCTGGATTTAGCAATAATTGAATCCAACTCTTATGAGAGTTGTGGAGTCAGTTTGGAAATAATAGCAGTTTAACAGCCAGTATTTGGGTTTGTGTTCACATTTTGGATTGTGGCTTTAAAAATGTAAGCCATCTTAAAAAAGGTTAGATATTGTATTTGTTGCTTGTTGCAGTGAATCACCTTTTGTGTCATGCTACAGTTTTTTAAAGAGAAAGAAGTACAACTGTGCATGTACTGCATTTTATTGAGAAACTAAACTGTTAAATGCACTTTTTCTTCTTCCTTGCCCTTCTCTTTTCTGATTGTCCCTTTCCTTTACTCTTTCCAGGGTCGCCATGTTAAGACAGGGCAGCTTGCAGCCATCAAGGTCATGGATGTCACCGGGGTAAGACACACACATACTCGCGTGCACTCACTCACTCACTCACATGCATACACGCACATACCCTCGCACAGCAACAAATCTCAAATGATTATACCACCATCGACCATGTCATCTAATTATGAGCGATGAGTCAGTGCTGGCGTGTGTGTATGAGTGTGTGCGTGTGATGTGGCAGAGAGGAAATGAGGACAGGCCCATTGCCATGGTAATATTAGCTGGAGGTATTAGGACAGCAGTGTGGTCTCAGGCGTGTCTGTAAAGCAGGAGGGAATCTCAGCTATATTTAGAGATCCTCTCACCCTACGCCTCCCTGTAAGCACTCAGCTGCCAGCAAAACAATAAAGGACTGCAGGAATGAAGCAACAAAGGAACTGGTGAATGAATAGGAGCATGAATGAATGAATAAGGGAATGAATATATGCAGGTGTATATATATGAATGAATGGCAAAATACCAACAGAATATAAGTATGAACAATGCAAGGCCTCATGGAAGAACTACTGGTATGAACAGATTTGTTCTTAAGTGGCTTGTTGGAGCGATTTGGGAGAACTTTCTCATATTTGTTTTCTTAGATAAGAACACAATTTATAAGCACCTGTCATAGGAGTCATGTGCAATTAATCTGCTGTTATCCCAACCTACGTTTTTCACTAATGGATTGTGTATTACGCTAAAGTAATTTTAATTTTATTCTGTTTGATTTCCTGTTTGAATTTTTAAAATTCATTAATATAGCCTAACAATATCATAATACATTTAAACTGGCTATTGGTGCTACTGTATGACACTACAATATCAATTTAATTATCTCAAACTGCAAAACTATCATTTATGGATCTTCGCAAAGCAGGACTTCAGTGTCCGAACTTATAAAGATTGACTTTTTACTGGAAGTCATTTTCATGAATGAACAGTCTCGGACATATGGCTAATTTACAATTGTCATGAACGTGCGCCCAATTACGCACAGTAAGCACTGATCATGTTTACGCATGCCTTTCAAACTGTTTACAGAAAAAAAGAAAAAAAAGAGAAAGTTAAGATAAGAACACGAAAATGTTCTTGCATGATGTCCATTAAATAAACAAATAAATGAAACTGTGTACGACTGACTGTGTGTGAATAAATCTGCTTAAATACAATAAAATAAATCACAATGGATGATTAAAAATTAAAAGGGCCAACACAAAAACTAATTATATGAGCCTCTACTGCACAAAATCAGCTTACTAAAACAAGTGTCTTTGTTTTTATGGCTGATGAACACTCAAGTGAAGTAATCAATGCCTAATTGTGTGACATTGTGCGTAATGAAATTGAAATTACATTTTTAAGTAACCAACTGCCGCCATGATGACTTGTTTCAAACAACTGCTTTTGGCTTTGTGGCAGTAACCTCCTAAAACGAATTAATTAAAAGGTAATGCCCAGCTGTATGCATTGCAACAACAGTTTTAAGAATTTAAATGGATTCATAATGCAAATCCATCAACAACTTCATTCCTTTTGCTCTATCACCACCTTACTAAGATGTGCGAGGGGTCACAAATAGAGATTGTGATTTAACGGCTGTTGATTTTTCTCTTCTTGTGTGTGTCAGGATGAGGAAGAGGAGATTAAAGCCGAAATTAACATGCTGAAGAAATACAGTCACCACCGGAACATCGCCACCTACTATGGAGCATTTGTCAAGAAAAACCCTCCTGGCATAGATGACCAGCTATGGGTAAGGTATTATTTGTGTTTGTTTGTGCATGTTTTTTGTCTGCATTTTTGCAACTCCATATGTTTGTGTGTATGAAACGGAGTGTAAGAGAAGATGGCTGTGTCATCTTCTCTTACTGGCGGGCACACAGTGCAGAACAGAAAAAAGTGACTTCCCATTTTTCCCTGTTACATTTTTGTGAAAGGAGTGTGTAGTTTGTACGAGGCGGCTGCAGGTTTGTATACATTAGAATGAATATATATGATATAAGTGTGTGGCCGGCTGGCTGCTGCAATAAATCATGTGTTAACACGATCTAAGGGAGCTCTCTGTTCTCTGATCCTGTAGCATTCATCACACAACAACGGGAGGACACACACACAAACATATGCATATACACAGCAGCCAGATCTACTGCCTGCATAATTCTCCAAGACTCAACAGCTGCCTGTTTTCCGTGTTTGTGTGTGTGTTAGTGATGACTGTGCAACATGAGCACACGCTGTATGTTTGCGTGTTTTGACATGTGTCCCCTTATGTTTATGCGTATACAGTATGAGGATGTTTCTTTTGTCTTTGTGTCTGAGTGCACCTAAACAGCTTGGATGACAGGGGTTGGCTATTACTTGCCAACTTCCTCTGTCCCTGTAATGTAGAGTGATGATGAGGGGAGCTTGAAGCAGAGCCAGAACTGACCAGCTGAACTTTTGCCCGCAAAGAGGAGAGGAGAGAAGACATGAGGCAGATAGGAAAGAGAAGGACAGAATGGACACATTGTGTCAAGAGATGGACTTGATTCATCCATGCAATCCCGTGACCAAGCTGAGTCAGATTGTGCAGTAGTTTCTGCAGTGTCTGTGGAGTATGTGTTGGTTAAGAGTGACTGTAATTTGACAGTCTGTTCATGTATGTAGGCAATGTGTATTTCTCTCTCTATCACTAATGCTATTACAGTAATTTGATTATAGGCACTGTGTATTTTTGTACTGTGAAACTGGATTTTTGAGGCAGAAAACAATATCAGTACTTCGGAATAAAAAAATACAATAACAATATATTGAGGATATTTTACAGTTAAACCAATATATCTGTGATAACCTCGGCTATTGTACGTTTATAATGAAACTCGTATAAGGGAGAAAGAGAGGTGTGGCTTTGTTATTAATCAAAGTACTGAATAAATACATAAATAAACAAGTATGATTGTTTACTTTACTGGCTTCCTTGCCAGATCCTGGACCAGATTTTGTAGAACAGTCAATTTATTTATTTATTTCAGGTTTATTTAACAGGGACAATGGACACTAATAACAAATAATATACATAAATAAATGTATAATGTGCCAGAATTAGCCAAAAGGCTATTTAACATCTGCTGTGCCCGTGTAGCTGGTCATGGAGTTCTGTGGAGCCGGCTCAGTGACAGACTTGATCAAGAACACCAAGGGCAACTCTCTGAAAGAGGAGTGGACCGCTTACATCTGCAGAGAGATTCTCAGGGTAAGTGGCCACGTTTGCAAGTCAGTCAAACAAGATCTGACTAATGTAAAATCTTGTTTAAGTCCTCCACCTGTCCTCCATGAGTAAGTAATTATTGTGATCCTTGGTGACATTTCCTTCGGAATGCATGACTGTGGGATCTGTGTGAAGTAGAAAGTGTCAAAAAGTTCATTTTTCAAAAGAAATGCTCCTGAAGAATGATCAGACGTGATTTATGGAAAATAACAATATCCTTATTGCTGTACGGCAATATGTAGCAGTGCCAGTCAGTAAAAAAAGACAGACGTTAGTGTCCATGTCCTTCCAGACCAAGGGAACAAGACATTACAAGTCTAAATCTCCATTGGTGAAGCTCAGATAATCAAGACTTATTGACGTGCTACATGCAAAGATACTTTTGCACACATGGACAGGTACATAATGCTTTAACCCGCCTGAACTAAGTGGAATTTCAACAAAAGCAAAAACAAAATCCGAATCATTTTATGATCAGGCAAAATGCTCTTGATTATAGCATTGACAACAAACAATGATTCACTAGGAAAAAATAATAATGACTAATGCCCCAGTGTAAACAAACACAACGGTATTTCTCCGTGGCCGCAGGCAACCCATAGACAGCGACTAGTCAAAACTATGCAAGATGGGGTAAAAATATCACATTGTGATGACAGATATTATAATTTGCTATACAATTCACATTTAGTGGGAATTAAAATCACAATGATGTTATATGTCTCTACCAAACAAAAATGTTTTCTTACATCTGGAGAACAAGATTTGTAGGCCAGGGCATCTCTGCAGCACTACAGTACTTCATTATTATGCTGTTTTGTCACACATTTTACCCTCATCATGATATTGAAGCTTCTGCAATTTGGATATTACACTTGGCCTTATTAGAATTTCATTAATATTTCAGTTGATTGTGCCTAGTCAAAACAATCTCACAGTTTCAGCTCATAACACAGTTCACTTTTAAAGCCATAAAATATTGAGTGTCGGCATCAATGAACTGATTAGTTGATCTTTCTCCTGTGCAATGTTAACTATTAGCTACAGTAGCTACAGACACAAGAGCTGACTGAACCTGTTGTGAGTCAAGGAAAGCTTCAGTCAACTGTCACTATTGTAGAAAAAAGGATAAAATGCGTTTTCCCTGTTGCTTCTTAACACAGACATGTTCTTTGATTGCAATCAACAGTTGTTTGTGTTTCAAGATGTCAGTGTTATGGAGTTATGTGTAGACATGAATTTAATCTTCTTGGGAAATCTTACTCATTCTCCCCCATCTTATCTCTGCTTTTTGTTTTTGTGCTGAGGGCTTTAGCCTCAAACAGAGAGCAGCAATTTCACCGCATCTTGTCAGTTATACACAGCGCTGCTCTGAACTGAGGCAACAATGACTTCCTTTCATCCACTTTTATTTTCTTTTTTCGCCCTTCATCTCACATCTTATTTCGTGCTCTCTGCTTTCCCTTTTCCTGCTCTGATTTAGCTGTCTTATATTTCTTTCTCTGCGCCACTGTCCCTCTAAGTTTTGTCTCTCTTCTTGCCCCTCTTTTTTTTACTCTGTTTTCTTTTTCTATTTCTGTGTCCTTTTCTATTATTTTCTTGTCACCCCTCTGTCCTTTTTAACATTTTTACTCTCCATCTCACATTTCTCTGTGTTTTACTTGTTACTTGTAATGAATGATGGAGTTAAGGTGATGCATTTTGCTCCAAAATTGATGTTTAATAAGACTTACGATAGTACTTGCAAAAACATTTTTCTTTGTATTTTTTTTTTTTTTTGTCCACCACTCCTGCACTGGAAGGTGAGAGGTCAAGGTCAGCTACACAGTAACAACCCCTGGAACTGCTAGTTCTGCTCAAGGACACTTCCTCTTGGACATAAGCTCTTTATATAATAATAGTAATCATGACTTGGCTCATTGCTGCAGTGGTGTTCGTTCACTGTGTGTCCATGTCGCTGTCTGCAGGGTCTGACTCATCTCCATCAGCACAAGGTCATCCACAGAGACATCAAGGGACAGAATGTCCTGCTGACTGAGAACGCAGAGGTCAAACTAGGTCAGTCTGTCATCTAACGCCACTTGACAAAATGGCTTTAGGACTGGGTGGGCAGGAGGAGGTATAAAGTTTCAGATGGCTCAGAGGTGTGTTTTTGTGTTCCTATTATGCTGAATACCAGGCTACTCATCTTTGTAGCTCTGCCACTGTTCATGGTGCAGATTGCTGAAGAAGGAACTCTCTTTCTCGCTCTCCCCCTAAAGCGCAGTGGCGAGGGGATTATAAAGTTTTGATACCCATTATGGAATTGAAGCCCACTGGTATCTTTGTGCATCAGCACACACACACCCAAACAAGCATGCAGAGAGCAAACTGCAGACTATATCCTGAAGTATTTTGTTCGTGTGTTTGTGCACTTGCCCTGCAGTGGACTTTGGTGTTTCAGCCCAGTTGGACAGAACAGTAGGAAGGAGGAACACGTTTATTGGGACGCCATATTGGATGGCACCAGAGGTTATCGCCTGTGACGAGAACCCTGACGCCACGTACGACTTCAAGGTACTTCAGCAGCCCCCTGTCCACTGAACATATCTGTCTGTTGTGCTTTTTTTGATATATATATTAACGCACTGCATTTCTGTCATTACAGAGTGATTTATGGTCACTTGGAATCACAGCAATAGAGATGGCTGAAGGAGCACCACGTATGTACCCAGTCAATAACCCACACCTCTGCTACACATCATTTCTTAGTGCTACTACAGTAGATCACTATCAAGAGTCATTCTTTAGTCCAGACCATTGCAGCTCATCTGTAGCCATAATTTTAATGACGGCCAAGAAGCGGATATGAAATTGGTTGTCAAATTGCTTCTCTTTTTTCATTTCTTTCCATTCATTACTTTATTCCTTGAGCCTTGTTCCTAGAGGTATGTGCACGAGTTATTATGATGATTGTGATTTTGGTTCAGTAAAAGAGCAACTTGTGGAGAAAGTCTGCCCACCCTACACTCTAATTGATTACAGTAATCATGAAGGACATCATTTAGTTTAGTCAAGGTTGTTCTGGTTCTAGTCAAGGATGGTACAATGCTGCATCTTGGAAGACATTCTCTAACTGGATGAGAATATGTCAGTGTGTGCTTCACGAGAACATATACTCGGTAAGCAAAAAGTAATCACATTAATTAGGATGTCAGAAATTGGTGAAAACACATGGCGCACGTACGCCAAACAAAAAGAAAAATGTATCCAAAACATGTACAGTATGTCTCTTATTCTTTTTTATGTCTTCTATTCATTTCAGTGCTAAGTTTGACAATATTAAGTTTGAATATTAAATCTTAAATAACCAAATGATATAGCAGTACATGCAACTGCTCATTTGTGAGATGGATAACAAACTTAGGCGACAAGACCTATGTGTGTAAAACTAATAGATTGTTATCAGTATTGAGAGCATATATTGATCATGGACTAACTCCAGCTGACCTTTACTATATGCCGTGATAAAGTTTAGCACAATTAGCTAGAAACATTCACCCCAACTCACCCATGTTTGCTTCTTGATTTCTTACTTTTTAGCGCTGTGTGACATGCACCCAATGAGAGCCCTCTTCCTCATCCCGCGCAACCCTGCCCCCAGACTCAAGTCAAAGAAGTGGTGAGCGTGTATCTTGATAATTGTGTTAGCCGTGCATATTTGCAGATAATTCGGAGCAACATTATCAGAAGCAGGATAATCAGTTCAGACATACACTGCATTTCAGCAGGTTATTTCATTTGCTCTTTTGGTGTATGCATGTGTGGTTTCAGGTCGAAGAAGTTCCAGTCATTCATAGAGAGCTGTCTGGTGAAGAGTCACGGCCAGAGACCCAGCACAGAGCAGCTCCTCAAACACCCCTTCATAAGAGACCTGCCCAATGAGAGGCAGGTCCGCATTCAGCTGAAGGACCACATCGACCGCACCAAGAAGAAGAGAGGAGAGAGGGGTGAGGAAGAACATGTGCTATATATGTATGATGACTTATGGATTTTGTACATGTAGATTAACACACAAAGAATGCTGAAAATGACAAATGTTCAATGAACAATCGCTGTTTGAGCGAACCTATATGAAAAACACATTGTGTTTTCTGTGACTGTTCACAATAAAAGCCACCCCGTGATTCGCCAGTTTAAAACATTTAATATGAAGCAACAGCAGTAGGAAATGCTTGGTATTTGTTAACAATAACAGCTCTGTAAATGCTGGATTACATACATTCATCGTTTGCTGTAAATCCCTCGTGCATGTGAAGGCAAATTAAATCCCATGTGGGAATGGCGGACTCCGCCTCTGACAATGAAAACTAATACATAAACCAGCAATTACTGAATCTAAATACATTGCAAAGCCATTGCTGAAAAACTGCAGATTTCACATAATTAGTATCAAAAACAGATTTCATGAAAATCTTAGGAATTATAACTTCAAAGTATAGTAGGCCCACTCATTACATGCTCGCACAGATACACACTCATTGCACAAAAAGAAAATATGGCCATAAGGGTGTGTAATACACTTTCAGATGTGCACACAGACACAAATTCTCACACACATGTGCTGTCACATTCATGGTTCTTAGAGAGGCGGGACAGAGTGACAGGCTCCCATTCCACTCCACCACGACACACACACGCACAGACTCAGAGTGATAGACTGACACTCGCTCACAGAACTGCGCCAGTGAGAACCACATTAACCGCTTCAAGAAACAACATATTGGAGGACGGATGTCATGATGATGTATAGAAATGTCTTGTCATTGTAGAGACTGTGGCTTTCTCAAGCCGTCACTTTGTCACATTCGGAGGACAGGTCCGTGTGGATGTGTCTCAGGAAGAGCCGGGCCACTTCTACAGCCATTATGTTTTAAGCCCTGTTTGACTGAAAGCGCTCCGAGCTAATGTTCTCCACCTCGCTACACACAGTAACATTACAATTTATACTCTTATTCAAAGCGGCTAAAAGAAAGTGCCTAGAAGGAGTGAGGATCAGAGAATGCCAAAATCGTGAGCAGTTTAGTAATGAACAAAGGTAGTTTGAGTATAAAATGAAAAATGTGAAGTGGAATGGCTTTGATCTGTGCTGGTTATTACCTTCCTCATTTTAGTTTTATTCTTTTCAACTGTTTTTATTCTTCACATCTTTTTCCATCAGATGAGACAGAGTATGAGTACAGTGGCAGTGAAGAGGAGGATGAAGAAAGAGACATGGGTGAACCAAGGTCAGTGTCTGCGCAAATGTACAAACACAGACATAGACTGTGTAACCTTTTTCCGGAAAAACACATTTGACATCTTTTCACTAACTCAGTATCATCCTGCCTTGTCACTTGTGCATACCCAGCTCCATCATCAACATCCCTGGAGAGTCGACCCTGAGGCGGGACTTCCTGCGCCTCCAGGTGGCCAATAAGGAGCGTTCGGATGCGCAGCGGCGGCAGCAGCTGGAGCAACAGCAGAATGAGGAGCACAAGCGCTTACTGTTGGCTGAGAGACAGAAACGCATCGAGGAGCAGAAGGAGCAGAGGAGGCGGCTGGAGGAGGTAAGCAGCAGGATGTTGAATAGGAGGCATGACCTATGACATTGGTGAATGCATTTACCTACAGCAGCTTATACATTTTTAACATGGATAGTCCAAATTTACCTCTGGAGATTCGACTGGATAGCATAATTCAGATTTTAAAATAACTGTAATCTACTCTCAACACATTCACACATCAAAAGCCAATGGAAGCCTTCTGTTTGGCTCTCTTCTTTTAAACATGATTTATCCCATTCTGGCAGATCAAATTTGTAAAATCTTTCATTCACCCTTTGGTAGAGGCTGTAGGAGAGAGCGATACAGACACACATACACTCACAGCCTTTCCCTAGTGTCCCTCTCTTAGTTCCAGAGAGCAGGCTTACAGAAGAAAATCCTTAGCCCATAATCTGTGCTCTCTCTCCTGGTTCCCACCAGGGTTTGCCTCCCAACGCACGGCTAAGCACCATGACTCGACTCCACTAACATGACCCCTCTACTCAGGGCCAAGTGTGTGTCTGCGACTGTGTGTGAGCCAACCAACGCATGTGTGTTTGTGCAAGTGTAAAGGCCTATGTTTGTGTCCTGTGTGAATGTGCTACAGTTCCTTCCTTTTTTAATAAAAGAATCTAAGCCAAGACCCATCGTGGACGGCAGAGAATGTCTGCTGAGGCATGATTTCCTAATTTGTGTGAAAACAGACAGCTCATTGCGCTGAGATCCTGACTCTTTGTGTGCTTGTGTTCTCCTGACAGCAGCAGCAGCGAGAGCGTGAGCTGAGGAAACAGCATGAGAGGGAACAGAGGAGGCGCTACGAGGAAATGGAGCAGCTCCGTAGAGAGGAAGAGAGGAGGCATGCAGAGAGAGAACAGGTTCATACTCTTTCTGTAATATTATATTAAAACACACATACTGTAAGCAGACAGACAGTATGATGCCATAGGAATTTGTAACGTGATAACAACTCAAGTCCAGAATCCCTCATTTGCCCTCAAACTTTTTGTTGTTTTCTGTTTCTTTTTATGGCAACATCTTCCCCCGTCTTTCTGAGTCAGTCTGATTTTCCTTGTCTCCTTAAATTACCTCCGAGGCGGATTTTCATAATGTTTTTTTAAGGATTTCAGTTTCAGACACACTTGTCCGCAGAACTTGGACATTTTTAATCTGATGATATATTGTTTTTCTGTGCTCATGGACCCATCCCCACTGTTATTGGGTAACTTTCTTCTTCTCAGCTCCTGGATCTTGCATGCAAAAGACTTAACTGTCGCCTTCTTTCTCTTATTTTTATTCTCTAACTGCTGCTAACTGAAATCAACTTTTATTGCAACATCTTAAATGTTGCAAAACATTCCTCCATCAGTTGGCTTAAAGCAAACAAATAGATGCCAATAATTTCACAAAGGGATCTGTAGCAAGATATTATTACTTCTGGAAAAGTTGATATTGTTGCGTCAGCAGATCCCTCAGGAGGAAATCAAGACATGCACTTGGCAATATCACCTGGCATATTATAAGTCACAATATAGGAGCTCCAATAGGTATGTCACTGCTAATAGGTCCAGAGGACAGATATTTTATGGTCTTTCAGAAAATCCAGAGACACTGTTGAGTTCCTGAATTATTAAAAAAATAAGATTAAATTATTGCTCTTAATTATTTTCAGGTTTATTCATTTGCAAACCCATATACAGAAATAGCTAACTATTTTCTATCATGCATGAAAAACTTCCTCATGTGTGTAAGATGATCAGTTTTCCCTCTACATCTTTTTCTTTTGCAAAATCTTTCCCCTGTCCTCTCATAGAACTTACTGCTGTTCTGGTGTGTATTTTCTATCTGTCCTAGTTCCTCTTTATCGCTCTATTGCTCTCCTCTCATGCTTTTCAAGTGTTTTGGAAAGATATATTACGACCTCTTTTTTTTCTCTGTCTCATTGTCATTTTTCCTTTGTAACACATTACAATTGTTTGAGAACATGGTCTTCTTCGCTTCATCTGGCTTCTGACTCTCATCTTCTCTCCCCATTCATAGCCAACCCAGGAGATTATCTTCTCTATTTCTCTTTCTATCTCTGTCTTTCTCTCTCTGTCTGTGTTTGGATATTCAGATTTCCTGATTTTTCTCTTGGTCTATTTCTATCTCCTTGTGCTGACACGCTACTCAGGAGTATATCCGTAGACAGCTGGAAGAGGAACAGAGGCAGTTAGAGATTCTCCAGCAGCAGCTACTACAGGAACAGGCATTACTGCTGGTAACCATAGCCCTCCCACGTGCTGCTACTGCTATCCATCTGTGCTTGTGTGGCCTGCCTATCCCCATTGCATGAACCCGAGTGTCAGTTTTACAGAACTCACTGTGAGGGAATCCACAGTCTGAGCCACCAAACCAGTTAGCTACATATTTGAGAATTCATTCAGACCACTGACAGTGAAATTAGTTGCCTGGATCTCAAAGGATTCTCAAGAAGGTGCAGAAAAACTGTTTTGTCAACCCCAATCATGTTCAAAGCGAGAACATCCAAGAGAAAATAGGACATTGTTATTTTCCACAGAGGTTTTCTCTCGGTACCCCAGTCTTAGCAAGGGCAACACGTGTGTGCTTTATTAGTTCGAGGAATCCACAGTATGTCTTGTAGTATTTGTCCACTGCTCCTTGCATCCTATTTGAAGAGAAATTTAGGAAGGAAGAATAGAGAGAAACCTTTTGAGATCCAACCCATGTAAACTCCAAAGGCCACAGTAATGATTTCACACACCAAACCCCAGGAATGTGTTGTGGCTCAAAAAGTGGTGTCAACTATTGCCCCATCTCCCCTTCCCGCTCTGTACCTACCTTCTACTTCCCCGGTCTCAAATGATTTGGAAATGCTTTATGTCTGGTTTTATTACAAAGAACCAATGTTTTCCTAATCGCCTTTATCCATCATCTGCCTTACAGTTGCCTTATAATTATAAAAAGTGTGTGTTCATGTTGCATGTATTGTATGTGATTCTAGTTGTCAATATTTGTGTTCATCAGTTTTGTGATGCATGATTTGTGAAGGTGTTACTCGAATCTGACATTTGACGCCCTGTCTCTCATACCTGTCCACCCTCCCACACCCTCTCTCCCTCCAGGAGTACAAACGTAAGCAGGTAGAGGAACAGCGGCAGGCGGAGCGGCTACAGAGGCAGCTCCAGCAGGAGAGAGCCTACTTGGTGTCTCTACAACAGCAGCAGCAGCAGCAGCAGCAGCAGCAGCAGCAACAGCAACAACAACAACAACAACAACAGCAACAGCAGCAGCAGGAGGGAAGGCAAGCAGAAAAGAAGCTTTACCACTACAAAGATATCGTCAATCCTAGTGACAAGCCTGCCTGGGCTAAAGAGGTAAGTCACAACATGCATGATATACAAAGACATGCATGCAATTATGAATATGTGATGAGACATTACTTTTCTCGGGTGCGCAAGAGTGCCAGCTCTGACGAAAGTAGTACATTAAATATATGCATGTATTCGTGATGATCCCTGTAATGTTTTCATTAAATCAATCCTTTTTGTTAATTATACACACCCAGTGGCCTTCTTGTGTTGTTAATACCTAATCCAGCAGGTCTAACTAAAAGCAGCAGTCCTGTGAAGAAAGTAGGAGGGGGGAAGCGGGGACACCTTGCTTTTTGAATCTGAAGATACTTAACGCTGCTGCTTCGATAATCACATTGTGATGTCTCCTTTGTGTGTGTTTGTGTTGTTGCTTACCCTCCTCTGACTCTGACTCCTAGGTCCCGAAGAAGCAGCATGTTCAGGGTAACACACCCCGCTCCCACCTACGGCATCACCAGTCATTCAACCAACCGGCTTCATCCTCTGGCTCTCATGGCCAACACAGAACTCAGGCCCCTAGGCGATCCCCGTCCCATGGTGCCCAGCTCCTCTCCACAAACCTCCCCCGTATCCATATTTCACTAGACTCCAGAGAACCCCTAGATCCAGGGCTGAAGCAGGAGATAAGCCAGCAGGTCAGAGAGTTTAGGGCTCAGAAACTTAGTCAGAGGGGCCGCAGCCCAGGGCCCATCCAGAAACAAATCCAAGCTGCTGGCCAAGGGCCCATTAAGGGTTCTATTAAGAGTTGTAAAGGGCATTCTAGTCAAGAGCCAGTCAGTCAGTCTAATCTAGTACCCAACCCTTATCTTCTGGAGCCCAGTAATCAGAAAGAGAAGCCTAGAGACAGGCCTCTCTCTGCACCCAGTCAGGCAGCCATCCAGGGGCTAGTATCTCTGGACCCACAGTTTAAGGCTCTTCAGCCTCATCCTCAGTCCCCGGGACAGGCCCTGAACCTGCAGTCTGGATCTAACCCTGTTTCCAACCCTGCGGTCAAACTGGTTAGTCGCCATCCTCGCATCAGGTCGCACTCTCCTCGCTATAGAATAGATGTAGATATAGAACCGGAGTATCAGGGAGGGTTGCAGAATAAGACGAGGCCAGTCATCAGCCAGGAGAGCTTGGCGGTGCCCTCGGACTGGGAGGTCTCAGATTTTGACCCAACTGACCCCTTTTCTCAATCCTACCCTGACGGTATTTTGCACTCCGCCCTATCTAGACATAGGAACTCCTACTCACCTACCTCCAACAGTGGCAATCTTCTTCAAGTCCCTGATAACAATAACAGCCTTTTCCTCACTTCTGATAGGACTGAAAGAGGAGGGAGATTGGGGAAGAATGTAAGAAGAGGTAGCTCCTCTATGTGTGACCTTAGTGCTTCTGCGCCAGCAGACATATTCAGACAGAACCTGGCTGAGGGCAGACTAAGGAGTAGTTGCTCCTCTGACCGTTTGCTATCCAGCTGTCCAAACACTCCAGCTCCTTGGTTGGGCCTTTCTCCTCGCACCTCTCCACAAAACTCCCCCTCATACTCCCCCTTGTCCTCAAGCCCATGCTCCTCGTCCCCTCCATTCTCTCCTGACATCCTTGCGTCCAACATGGTCGACGCATCTTCACCACCTATCCACACCCACATCCTCTTACCCGTCCACATCTCCTATCCCCTCCTGATCTCACCTGCCTCTACCCCTCAATGCTCCCTGTATGGCTCTCCCTTTGGATCCCAGACCCAGCTTTGCATCAAATCTATTGAGTGCTAGATCCTTGTCTAAAGTACACATGAGAGCAAACACACACACACACACACACACACACACACACACACACACACATTTTTGTACTTCTATATTTGTGACTGAAGTGATGCATTCCCAAGCCCCAAATCCTAACTTTAACCATAACAACTTCATGCTGAACTTATCTTGTACCTTGTGGGGCATTTAGTACTGGTCTGTTCCACAGTAAGGTGTTGGTATACACACTTATTTTGTAGCTCCAAATTTAAATATACTTCGCATATGATGAAATCTGAATCGGCTGTAATTAAGAAAAGGAAAATTTACAATCAAAATATTCCCAATCTGATGAATTGAGTACATTTTTATGTTTAAAACTCTGATACATCTACTGTCTCTCAGCCAAAAGCTGATGCTAACCTCAACCCTAAAAACTAGTCCAAACCTTCAAACAGCCCATTGTCCTCACTTTTCAGAAAATATCCCCACTCTCAAGGTCTAAAAGTCAAATTCGTCCGCTCAAAGATAGAAGTACAAAAGCTTACATACATACTGTACATACACACATACACACACACACACACACACACACGCACACACGCACGCACGCACGCACGCACACACACACACACACACACACACGCACACACACACACATCGTGCACATTAAAAGTCTGTAAATATATCAACACTTATCTCTACAAAGTGTGTGTATTTAAATGTTAATAATAATAAGTTTGTTTCAGAATTTACATAGCTGCATTTATTGCTTTATTTCTATACTAAAAATATTCTACTACTGGGACTGAGATCTAAAGGAGAGGTGTCAATATTCAGGAACGGTCTCTAATATCACCCTGTAGCTTAGTTAACCACAGCCCACCCCCAACATCCCACACTGCCAGCCACCATGTCACCCTAATCACTCAGAGCCCCACAAAGCACCATGGCAGGAGCTCCTAGCTATATTGGTGTCGATGTCATCAGGAAAACCCACTCATCCCAACTTCTCTTTAGGTCAGTCAACCAGTGGATAAATCCCGGCTTGGTGATGGCTGCTGGTCAAGTGGTGGTGGGATCCTTCTAACAAACCTGAATCCTCAGAGGATGCCCTCTGTCCTCCATCTGCTCTCCTTCCTCATCTTTTTCTGTGTCCTTTCTGGGTGTAGATGCAGCAGTGGTCAAAATTAACTTCCTCTAATGATCTGTTTTGCCTCTTAGAATCTCTGCCATAGTAGAAAGAGCTTTTGGGTGGTAGGCTGGAAATAAACCCAAACACACAAAACGAAGATTTAAGCAACACTACCCAAAAGGTTTTTCTTCTTTAAAGGACTCTTCTATGAATAATCTCTCTTTCTCTTGAAGGTCAGTTGATGTTAATGTTAATCTTGATCGTGTACTCCCTCTACAGATTAATCTTGACTTCAATCACAGCAGTGCCTCTCCTGAATCACCGAAAGTTTATTTTCCATTGGTTCTTTGTAATTAACTGCTGTTTATGTAGAATTCATTCCTTCATCAGTAGTTGCCTTTTTTACGGAAGTGAACAACTTACATTTTGGAGGTCTTCTTCCTCCATAGATGTCATAGTTGCCTAGTTGTTGTTGATGCCCTAGTAGGCCTCTAACGGAAATATTGGGAATGACACACTATTGCATAGTTGTTCTGACCCAAGTCATAATCTTGAATTATCCTACTAGATTATGAGCTCATGTGGAATAACAGAAAGCCTCTGAAGGGGATAGTTCTCATCACACACTCATGTTTACCTGGGGGCTATTGACACTATGCCCTGCTGAGCCATGACTCAAATCATCACCAACAGTTGAGTAGATTGTTTAGAGTGGAGAAGTGTGATTTAGAGGCTGGGAGCGTTCCTCAGAGCCTTCTCTTACTGCACAGCAGATAATCAGATAATCTGATTACACTAGAAAGAGGAGCTTTCAACCCTCCTCGCTCAGATATTTGTGCTTGTTGACACTGGTGTGCATGCGCACTCCAACAAGTCAACGGACACAGTCACTCAAACTCTTATGTATACTAACAATCAAACATGGTCTTGTATCAAGGTAGTGCACTGCACACTCTACCTTTGCACATGGTGAAATCAGTGATTTTGGTTTGTGGTACCTGCTAAGGAAGATTAGAGATAATTCTGGACCTTTCCTCACAGCCATCAGACAATCTTAATTATGAACTGTATGTTGTACATGAAGACACACATATAGGTACAAGTAGATGTGAGAAACAGGAAACAAATTTACAGCCAAAAATATTGATTGGCATATTGGCATCCATTAAGGCATCCATGGCATTCCTTAAAGGGCTTCTGTGGAAGTCTGGATTTGCAACTGTGTAATTATTCAGAAGGAAGCCGTTAAGACAGGTAACGACAAGAAAAACAAGACTTCAACTGAATACCTCAGCAGCAGTTGAATCATGATTCATAAATGTAAAAGATGGCTGTACAGATAAAGGGAAACACAGAACACCTCACCCACACTGTCCCACAATGCTGGGTGAAAAGATTGTCTGCTGGCTAGTAGGGGTGCGTGGATAAGGCACCCACAGTGGGTTAGGCATGGTGATTGGTTGTGCTGCGTGCTGGCCTGTGAGTGACAGTGGTTTGTGACCTGTCCCAGGTGGAGGAACGATCTAAGATGAACAGACAGAGCTCCCCAGCGCTGCAGCACAAAGTGTCCAACCGCATCTCCGACCCCTCCCTCCCTCCCCGCTCCGAGTCCTTCAGCAGTGGTGGCATGCAGCCTGCCCGCACCCCACCCATCCACCGCTCCATTGAACCACAGGTGTGTGTGTGTGTGTGTGCGTGTGTGTGTGTGTTTGGGTGTGTGGGTGCTGAAAAGGAGGCGTATGAACGTTGACCAGTATATCCAAACAAATAATCACAAATCTCTTTGCTCCTTGTGCCATGAACTCTTAATGGTTCATGGTTTAAGGAGTCCATATCAGTCAATCTCTCTCTCCTTCATTTCTCTATCTCCCTCCTTACTGTCTTTACTGTTTCTATGTGTATTTTTCTTCATCACAATCCATATACTGCCATTGTATTTCCCTACAAATCTTTATTTTCACCTTTTCATCAATTTTGCTGCCTCTTACTTTCTTTTTCTACTCTGTTAATTTCTCCTCCATCACTTTGTACCTTATTTCTTTCATTCCTTCCCTCATTATCTCCCTCTACATTTGGATCTTTATTTGTTTATGTCTCCATCCTTTCCTTGTTCCCGCTGCCGACTGGCTCGCTCTATACTCTATACTTTTTCCATCTATCCTTCCTACCTCTGCTTCCTTCCTCCTTTTTTCTTTCCTCTAACCTATACACCGTCAACCTCACCCCATCCACCTAACTTCCCTTCACCTCTCAGTCTGTCTTTCTCTCTCTCCCTCCTACAGATTGCCCACCTGGTCCCAGTGAAGACACACTCCAGCTCCATGTCTGGCTCTCAGTCTCTGCAGGACCAGTCCGGCTCAGCTCTGAGTGAGGGCATCAGTGTAGCCTCCCCCAGGCCCGAGATGCCCCGCCAGAACTCAGATCCCACTTCTGACACCCCCGGTCCCCCGCCACGTGTCACAGGCAGGGAGGAACGGGAACGGGACAGAGACAGGGATCGTGACAGGACCGCCTGGCTAAGAGAGGAGGACATCCCACCCAAGGTCAGAGAGACAGAAATTGTTATTTTAATTTGTTGTACTTTATATGAAATCTGGTATTATATTAGATTGGAGCAACGCTGTTTATATGTTGTAGTGAATTTTTCAATGATGCTTAGTCTCATTTGTTTGGTTACAGCTTTTGCAAAACTTGAAAAGAGCTATTGGGTGTAAGCTGTTGACTTTGATACAAGGAAATAAAAACATGATGGGAAATGCCTCACTTGCAGTAAACTGGATTTATTTTAATTAAACTTTGTTGCCATTGTTAACCAGGACAGGTGTAACCCCACAAGCCGATCCACATTACTCACTTTTTTACCCCACATGTTTTAATACACCACCACATGGATTTAATAATGATATCATAATCAAAAAACTGAAACTGAATTCCTTGCTAGGGGGTTAAAAGTCAAGCTGTACAAGCAATAATGGCCTTCTGTCTGTGTGTACTTGTGTGTCTCCAGGTCCCACAGAGGACCACTTCCATCTCCCCAGCCTTGGTCAGGAAGAACTCCCCTAATGGAGGAGTGGGTCCGGGCCCTCGCACGAGTTCTCAGTTCATACGGGCCAGGTAAAGCTCGTATTCTTAACACATTCTTTAAACTACAATCCTTGCATTTCTAATGTGTGTATATATAGTTTATATAATACCATTACAAAAAAGTGCTGTATATATATTTTTCCATTTCAAAATTGTTATTCTTTTATATTACATAATCAAGTGTGTAGTTCTACAAATTCAAAGCTTTCCCAAAGACAGAGAATGCATATAGACACCATTCTTCCCCCAATTTGATTATGATCATATATATGATCATCCGTGCCCCCAACCCCCTCCAACCCCCTCCACCCTCCACCCCCATGAGGGAAACAAACACATATGCGATACAAAAAAATAAGTAAGCAAGATATTCACATGGGCCATTCTCAATGTACATTAAAACTTGTTACAATTCAAACTATTTATATTCATGAGCTTCTGAAGTTTAATTAGTGATTCATCTTCAATACTATTTAAAACTGGCTGTGAGGTATACAGGAATATACTTTTACAAAAACTGCTAGATGTTAAATCAGATTAAAATTCAACATTGTTGAGCAGAAGCTATTGATTGCAGAAATTCCATCATACTGCATCAACCCTGTTTTTACACAACAGTACTTGCCTTATATTATATAAAAGTACATAAAAACATGGCATTTTTAAAATGCACACATCTGTTTTATATAAATATGTTGTATAATTTTACAGAACTTAGAAATGAGTGAAAATGTTTCCCACCTGTTTCAGTAACCCAGACCTGCGCCGCTCAGAACTCTCTCTGGACGCCATGCTGCAAAGAACTTCCTCAAACTCGTCATCCTCCTCCTCCCCTTCATCTCAGGGAGGCTCAGCCGAGAGGAGAGGTACAACAAGTCGCACGGAAACTCTAAAAGCCACAAAAACACACGCACGCGCACACTCAAATGAAAACTGACATGCGCACACACATACCGGCAAATACACAGACATGATTGCATGCAAAAAATTTAAAACTTGCTTTTGTATACATGCATATGCGGACGCAGAAACACACAAACCCACATACACTCACAGGGCTTCAGCGAGTTTCAGAGGCTATCAGTGGGTCATTGTCAGTCGCAGTTCTGCTCTGATCAACCTGTCTGATGTGCCCTGTTACTCTCAGCCTCCGGAGAGATAGAAGAGAGGAAATGAGAGAGGGTGATAGAGAGAGGCGTACAGGGATGTGTCAAACAACAGGCCAGAGGGATATCTAAGATATGCATGGATCTCCCCTTGACAAACACATGGCAGAGAGAGAGAGAGAGGTTGAAGTATGGTAGGATCGGTTTTCCTTCATGTTTGTTGGATGTTATTACCATTTTGAAATAGGGTTGACAGTAGATATGGCTGAAATGTAAAACATGAGACAGATAGTACCAACATAGGGTAAGAAAATATGAAATGGCTTTAAAAATATTTAATGAATGGCAATGTGCTTTCACTCAGACAAGAAAAGTGTTTCATAATGTAATACACATTTAAGATATAATTTTTAAAGTGAAGTCTGTCATTTTTTCAATCAACTTGTTTTTTCCCAGGGAGTTTAATGAAGCTTATTAGTATATGTAGGTCAAATGGTGTAATTCATTCCTTGTTCTGATTAGGTCAAACCAAGCAGGAAGGATCCCCTCCAGGAGCTAATCAGGAGGCAAAGCCCAAACAGGAGGAGGGCCGTGAATCCGCCAGACCCAGCAGACCTGCTGTGAGTAACACAACACAGACACACACACTTACTTTCTATCACAGCATTCTCCTCTCTGGGAATCTTCTACAGCCCTCTTCTCCTCTTTTCTGCTGTTCATCTGGTTCTTTCTTTCTCTTTCTCTGCCTTGCTCTCTTTGTCCTTTCATTCTTCAGAGCTATAAGAAAGCCATAGATGAGGTTAGTGACACTGGAGTCCTCTTTCTTTTATCCCGGTTTTCCTTTGCCTCGATCTTCAGAGCCCCTCTTTCCCCTGGCATGGTGGAGTTAGTTGGTTTCACAAGAAGATGACATTTGTTTCTTTTAACTTAAAAATATCAGGGTGGAATGGTGATGGCAGTGCATGTGTGCTTTTTACACACATACCTGAGAGAGTGTATGTGGACGTGTGCATGTGCGTGCGTGTGTGCGTGTGTATGTGTGTGTGTGTGCGCGGATGTATAGTAAATTGAACTGCCAAGCACCTGAACAGTCTCTGAATCTCTTTTCCTGTTTCTCTATTGTCACGGTTACTGGTCAGGAGGAGCTGGTAAGCCCACCGTGTATGACGGTCCTCTCTCCACCCCCACCCCCCACCCCCCTGTCTGCATGATTTGGTCTGATCCATCGGCTGGATTGAATGGGGAGGGAAGGGAGGGGCGGAACCATGGGCCAGGGCATGGGGGTGATTGGTAGAGGCAGCGCAAATTGATTCTGCACTCCAGTACTCCAGAACATCAAGCCTGATTATCTGTCTTTCTCTCTTATGACCCATCTTCACAAAGTTAATATATTGCTCGTGAGTAGATAAAAGTGCTGAACTGTGATCATTTCTTATGTCACAAAATAAAAAATTTTGTGTGGCAAAGCAGAACTAATGGTCTCAGATAAGCACTCTTGTTCCAGGACACCTCTGTTTACAGGCCCTGATGTTTGTGACAACAAATCAATTGTCTTCTAGTCATGATGCTGATGGTTTGTCCTACTCTTTGCCCCTCTCTCCTCCCCTCATCATTGTGTGTGATTTGGTCTCTCACAGATGAACTAATTGACTTAGTCTCTTTCTCCTCTCCTCTTCTGTTCCTCTCTATAGGACCTAAGTGCACTGGCTAAGGAGCTCAGAGAATTGAGGGTAGAGGAGGGTAGCAGACCTCCAGTCAAGGTACAATGACATTTATAACAATGATGTGTGTGTGTGTGTGTGTGTGTGTGTGTGTGTGTGACACTGTGTGTGTGTGTGTGTGTGACACATATGTCAGGTCGGCATTAAAAAAAAACAATAAAACACTTGTGAATGACTATTAAACAATTTCAGAACACTGTACCAGTGAACCGCATCAGTATTTAAGAATATATATATTTTTCCCATGGAAGTTGTTAATCTGAAAGGAATGATGTTAGATAGATATCTTTTTGCAAAATTATGCCAATCTCTGATATAGCTGAAATACCGTAGTTGGTTAAGTAATTCTTTATAAGAAGTGGGAACTTCAAGTTGTCCAGTGGAGGTTTCTTGTCAAATAAAGCTATGTTTACATTCATTATTTCTCACCAGAACATGTGTGTGCATCCTTGAGGTTGAGCAAATATTTTGAATAAAACAAATAAAACATTTGAAAAGGCAATTTTTTTGAGGATTTTAAATTGTGCATTTTCTTATATCTATGTTTACTAGCTTGTAGTCTTCCTTGCCTTTTTTGGCACATTGCAGCATACTCTGTGGGTTCCTGCCACTAACTACAAAATGCTGATCAGCAGAGTAGTGTGAAACCAGCAGCAGGAAACACTATACAAACAAAATAAGGACCCACGGTGAAAAGATTGCTTTATAGCACTACTAGCAGTCAAAAACTCTACAGAAAACCTAATTCCACTGTAAAAACATTAGACTTAAACAATTTTGAAAAAGTAGTCATTTAAATAAAACACTAAGCCTAACCCTAATAAGTGATTTTTGTTCTGATAAAGGTGACAGATTATTCGTCCTCAAGTGAAGATACAGATAGCAGCGATGAAGACGGGGAGACAGTAGGGCATGATGGGACTGTTGCTGTTAGCGACATCCCCCGTATCATGTAAGTTGTCCCCTGTGTTTTTGTTTTTCCCTCTCTGAGTTTTTTCAAGCTGGACTTGTCAGTATTGATTTGTGTTGAGATATTCATGTCTCTGGAATATGCGCCATGCCAGCAGCTTGTCAGGACAGTTTTGGCATAATTGCTTTGTAAATAATCGGGTCTGTGTGTTTGTGTGTGTTGCAGGCCAGCAGTGCAGGGCAGCACTGAGTCGTATGGAGGGCTAACAGAGGACTCCCTGGGAGATGCCTATAATAGCTCCAAGGATGGCACTCTAGTGATGAGAGAGGTGATGAATTTGCACAGCAACGTCTTGTGTTTTACTTCTAATGTCCTCGCTTTCCTGTAAAGATCATATATCCGCTTTCCTTCATTTCTCTACTTTTGTTTCTCTCTTTTTCTGTCTCTCAGGCAGATGAGAGGAGGAGAGGTGGTCACACGGAGAGCAATGGGTTCGGAAATCACAGTAACCATGGTAACCTCCCTGACCTGGTGCAGCAAAGCAACTCTCCCTCAGCCACACCCACCACAGCCCTGCAGGAACTGGGTGAAATGGCTGAGGTCAGACACGCACATGTTTCTCTATTTCCATGGGGACAGCTAATTGACATAATGCATTCTTTAGCCCCTTACCCTAACCTTAACCATCACAACTACATGCCTAA
Source organism: Micropterus dolomieu (assembly GCF_021292245.1). Classification (NCBI taxonomy): domain Eukaryota; kingdom Metazoa; phylum Chordata; class Actinopteri; order Centrarchiformes; family Centrarchidae; genus Micropterus; species Micropterus dolomieu. The sequence goes on along the minus strand of NC_060160.1, from coordinate 9,640,340 downwards.
CCTTAACACCTACACTACCCCTTACGTATACCTAAATCTAACTCTAACTCTAACCCTAAAACCAAGTCTTAACCCTCAAACAGCCATTAAACTTCCAGCATTTCAGGGGTCCAGCATTTCAGTCCCCACAACACTGTCAGTATAGTAGAATCCTACTTGTTGGATGCCATGAATATAGTAAAACAATCCCACACACACACACACAAACACACACACACTCATTCCTGGATATAGTGCTGGAAACAAAACATAAAACTAAATTAATACAATAAGTATTAAAATTATATTAAAATCTACAAATTAATTATTCAAAGTGATTCAGTGACCTGTCATATTTGATGTATCACACCTGGCAAATCTGTCAAAAACAAAGTAAAAGACATGTTCTTGGTATAAATTCAGACAACTCTGGGTAGCGTGTTTATGTAGCCTGCTGCTAAGTAATAACTCACTGTTTTCTGTCTTACAGTTTGGTGTGGGCGGGTCCAAAGCGTCCTTCACCCCATTTGTTGATCCACGTGTCTATCAAACCTCCCCAAGTGAAGACGACGATGAGAACTCAGCGGCAGGTAAGCAGAGCATAAGAAAGTTAATTTTGCGTAAGCAATTCCTGCGCGGCTGTCATAAAAATCTAATAACTTATATCTTTCTGTCTGTTTCGGCATCTCTCATTTCTTCTATGGTATCCCAGCTATGTTTGCTAATGAGCTGCTGAGGCAAGAGCAGGCCAGACTAAACGAAGCCAGAAAGATCTCTGTGGTCAATGTCAACCCTACCAACATCAGACCCCACAGTGACACACCAGAGATCCGCAAATACAAGAAACGCTTCAACTCTGAGATCCTGTGTGCTGCGCTCTGGGGTAGGAAGAAACATCATTCATCTTCCTTATGAAACAAAAACATTTTAACCATCTTGAATGCTTCCATCTGTCTTTCTCTGTATCTGACTGTATTTCTGACTCTTGTGTTTATGTGTGTGTTTAGGTGTGAACCTGTTGGTGGGGACGGAGAATGGTCTTATGCTGCTTGACCGAAGTGGACAAGGAAAAGTCTATAACCTGATCACGAGACGGCGCTTCCTACAGATGGATGTGCTGGAGGGGCTCAATGTGCTAGTCACCATATCTGGTAGGTCTAACACACACACATCCACTCTGGATGCACAAGGTAAAACACAAGAATAGATAGGAATAAATATTAAGTGTATCATCACATCTTCGGGGTTATTCCGTTCCTCTCAAAGTACAAATTTAAGTGATATAGGTCAGTCACAGTGGCCAAGTAATCTGCCATTGTGTGCTGTTTACAGTCGAGTAGGCTTCTAAAATATTTGGGTTTTTTTAAGATATACATTTATTGCTTAATTTCAAGGAATTTGATCTAATTTATCTTTGTCCCTTTGCCCTTCCCCTTTCAGGGAAAAAGAACAAGTTGCGTGTCTACTACTTGTCCTGGCTGAGAAACAGAATATTACATAACGACCCGGAAGTAGAGAAGAAGCAGGGTTGGATTACCGTTGGGGAGCTGGAGGGCTGTGTCCATTACAAAGTTGGTAAGGACCTGTGTGTGTGTGTGTGTGTGTGTGTGTGTGTATAAACACACAAAAGAAAGTGTTTTTGTTTTGAATTGTTTAACTGCATTTTACTTTTGCTACCGGTTACTCAGATTAGGTGTCAGTTAGATTGCTTCATGCTGTTAAGGGAAGTTGCTGTTCATTTTTTATTTATCTAGTATTGCATTCTGATTATACTGACTCAAGGATGTTTTCTGGATCTTTCCCTTTATGTTTTCTTCATATCAAATGCAAGAGATTTAGACCAGTAGGGGAGCAGATGACAGGTACTAAGGCTCCTTTTAACAGGAAGCGACAGGGTTTATGATGAACATGGTCCTAACTTTTATAAACAAAAGATTTCCAACGTATCATCTCTTAATAAATACAATGTACTTCGGGTCAGGTTGTTAAAGTCATAGTTTGTCAGTTCATGTTCATGTGAATCCAGCGTTAGAACGAGTTCCACTTTGAAGTGAATCTGTGCTTGACATGTGTATGTGTCTGTCGTGTTTCAGTCAAATACGAAAGGATTAAGTTCCTGGTGATTGCACTGAAGAACTCTGTGGAAATCTATGCCTGGGCTCCCAAACCCTACCACAAGTTCATGGCCTTTAAGGTATGGAAAAACAAACATGCACATACTTCGTATGTATTATATAGACAACATTTTTTTCATCATCCAGCTTAAGATCAATCATTTTATGCTTTGTTTCCCTATGACTTTGTATTTCTCACTCCATACCCCTCATGATTCCCTCACCATTACTCTACCATCACCCTCTATCTCTGAACATCTTGGCTATCCCTCCTTCTCTTCCTGCTTTTATTTTCCTTCTCCTGTCTGTTTCTCTCTCCCTCTCTTTTGTAGTCATTCACCGAGTTGCAGCACCGCCCCCAGCTGGTTGACCTGACCGTGGAGGAAGGTCAGAGGTTAAAGGTCATCTATGGCTCCAGCGTGGGCTTCCATGTCATCGATGTGGACTCGGGCAACCCTTACGACATCTACATCCCCTCACATGTGAGTACAGGGCTTCTGCTAGTGTGTGTCTTTTGTTAATCTGCAGTAAACATGTTTTCTGAATTAGGCTATCTCATCCCTAATGAATTTGAATGAAGAACGACACATGATGTAAGAAAAGGGATAAAAGTGTTTTTCAGTCCTTCTTGCACTGTTCCAGCTGATCTCCACACTGTGCCAAGGTGACTCCGTGACTCATGACATTTAGCACAGGGTTCAAAATTCTTGGGCGCTGTGCCGGAATTCCGGTTTTATATTTGACAATATAATTATGTCTGTGGCAATTATTTTTGCACACTTCTTTTAACTGTTGCACAATATGTGCGTGTGAAGTTCCAATCATCAGCAAAATTGGTGGCTAGGTGTATACACGAAAGAAAGGAGACTGGCACTTCCTGACTACGCGGACACTCATTGGCTATTGTAGGCTGTGGATAAGGCATGGAAGTTTCTGTTGGGTCATTTGAGGTGTCAATCGGTCAACATGTAGCCGCTTTTTTTTGTTTACGTGCTAACTATAGTTAGGCTAATATAAAGCTAGTATTTATTGAAATAATAATGCGCTTTGGACTAAATATTTTACTTGATTGGATCGTCTGGACCTTTGCCAACGTAACAAGGACAGTTTTGTTGGAATGTAATCCATCGGTGGACTATAGCTTCACAGATAAGTGGTGTCGATTTTAATTGTAGGCAGTGCTTGAAGTGGGCCGCGGGTACCAGTACGTCTACATTTTAATCTTTGGCGTACTGGCACCTGCCCTCTCCATATCAGGTTTTCTGGGCACTATGTGATGCTTACAGTGGGTACGGAAAGTATTCAGACCCCTTTAAATTTTTCACTCTTTGTTTCATTGCAGCCATTTTCCAAAAATCAAAAAAGTTCATTTTATTTCTCAGTAATGTACACTCAGCACCCCATCTTGACAGAAAAAAACAGAAATGTAGAAATTTTTGCAAATTTATTAAAAAAGAAAAACTGAAATATCACATGGTCATAAGTATTCAGACCCTTTGCTCAGTATTTAGTAGAAGCACCCTTTTGATCTAATACA
>NC_060160.1:9608847-9627386 GCF_021292245.1 Micropterus dolomieu | reverse complement strand
CACACACACACACATGCACATGCACAGCAGAATCTTCTGAATATCTGATCACATATTGAACATATAACATAAATTGTATGTGTGTTATTTTGTGTGTGGATGTAGGTAATAGGCTTGGACTTTGTACTTGGTAATGATGAAATGTGGCCCCTGTTGCTTGGACTGTCTGGAGCTCCGGCAGTATTACAATCCTTTCTGCTGCCTCTGTGCCCTGAGAGCCCACGGTACCTTTACATTCAACTGGGCAAGGATCAAGAGGCTCAAAAAAGTAAGACTTATACACAGCAACTCTTGATATCATGCTTTTTTCAAGCTAGCTGTTTCCTCCTGTTATGCTAAGCTAACTGGCTGCTGGCTCTAGCTTCATATCAACCGTGCATACATGAGGTTGGTATCAATCTTTTCATCTAACTCTCATGAACATGCATATTTCTATTCCTTTAACTACATGTAGCTGACACTAACACTTGCACATACGTTATTGCCACCCTTCACCCTGTGTTTTCTTGGAGGTCTGCTTCGTCTAAAGGGGGCATATGATCCAACTGCTGATCTGGAAGAGATGAGGAGAGAGAAAGAGGAGGCACATAGGGAGCCCAGGGTCTCTATCCTTTCTTTAGTAAGTCTACACCACCTTGCAATATATTATCATGACTACCTATATATTTCCTCTCCTGAATTTTATTTAACATTCCCATCAACAATTTTAAAGCAAATGACTTTGGTTTTAGGGTTTTAACAATGATAATGAAATAGCTGATGAACTCCCAAGGCCACCAGAACACTCTGATTACATTATACCTTTTAATAGTCCTGACATTCCTCCTCAGGGTGGACAGAGTGTCACACTCTGCCTGTCTGCCATGCGGTGTTTTGCACTTTTGTGTTTAGTTAGCGTTATTTTGGTCTGTTGGGTTTTGGGGGTCTGTCTTGTCTTTCGTCTAGTATTCGGTAACCCTTGTCATGTCTGTTACCCCAGTGATCCCTCTGCATGTCTGTCTCTGTTTTCCCCTGCTCTCTCTCTCTCTCTCCCTACCTGTGCCTCGTTAGCCTCATGTCTTTCACCTGTGTTGCTCCCGCCCTGCTCGTTAGTCCCTGTGTGTATATATACCTGGTGTTTCTGTCTTGTCTTTGTTGGGTCATTGTATGTTGTCACCCTGTGTAGCAGTGTGTTTCGTGTCGTCAGCCTCACTCGTCGGCTCTCCCTGTTTCCCTGCCGTTATTGGATTTTGTATTTCTGTTGGACAGCCCTTGTTTTTGGACTCAGTCTATCAGCCACTCTGTAAGTGTGCTCGCTTTTTGTTATATTAAAACTACTGAACTATACCTGCTCCGCTCTGTGTCCTGCGTTTGGGTCCTCCAACCTGCTCCACCCTGCTTTCACCACAAAACCATGACAACATCCATCAGCACGGATCCAGCTCCTCTCCTTCATCCCTCACCTGTCCTCCCCTCTACCGTTCATCCATCACAACTCGACCCCTACCCCTTATCCCTCGACCCTCGACCCTCTCCCCTATCCCTGCATCCCTCAGCCCACCCTGCGGGCACTTGATCTGTTCTTTCCATACAATCCCATCTCAGCTCCATTATAAGCAATAAACCATCTTAAATCTACATTTTTGCAGGCGTGGTCTTTGTTAGTGAATGTATTATCATCACTCCTTTCAAATAGCATGCAGTATTAGCATTGATTATTTGTTCGGTAAACTGTATTTTGCCTTGTAACATGACCAAGTATTGGTCATATCGTACAACTGTATTGTATAATTACACTGGGTCTCCAACTAATGACTTATAATCTACTATAAATTAACACATCCCTCTAGCCTCTCAAACCCACTGTAATAGAAACCTAATAAGCCTGCAACATTATGTTATGTGTTATGAACTTTAAACCTGCCTGTAGGCTGGTCTTTCTCTCAGTTTAACATTAACCAGTAGATGTTGACAGCAGAATGTGGATGATTATGTTGCCTGACCATTTTTTTGCTAACAAGTGTGGCAAGCGTACAAAGACTCACTCATCTTTTCAAAATATTCAGCTAAATATGTTTTCTAACCAACAGGTGACTTACCTATCTGGGTGCATTTTTAGGTGCCTGATAAAGTTTGATGTGGTCATCCAGCATCCTTTATTTTGTTCTGCAGATGCCCAATTAGAGATTCTTTTGTTTGGACCTTGTGTGAAGTTATTATAGCCAAAGGTTATGAAAAATGGCACAGCAGCTGTGGGAGCCCTGCCTATGGTGTTGTTGCTGCAGCTTTACAGTCATCTGTGGCCGTGCGTACCAGATGCATAAGTTTACGCATGAGTGAAAGAATGACATTCAGCTGGTCAGACATTTTATTTTCCACAATCCTGTTAAGGGGACTCAACTCCAATGTAGGGACAAAAAGCATTAAGACCGTTACTTACTTATTTAAGTTACTGTTCCTTGGATAGACTGGTTTAAAATAAGACGCTGGAAGCATCCTCACATGTACAGTAATACTGTAAGTGCATGTATGTGTGTTTCATGAATACAAAATCATACTTCTAAGAGCAATTACAGGACCTGTATGTGAGGTGTGATAACACGCTAGTGTTGTATGAATCATAGATCATCTTGAAGGTCACTCTATAGGTTAGGTGCCTGTTATTAGCTTCCCACAGGAAGGATATTACATTTAGGCAAAGGTGAAAGGCTTGTGCTTATGAAAGATGTAACGAAAAGTTATTTCCCAGAATATGTATATTCAATAATAATCAGCTTCTTTCATATACCAGTCTTTCCAGAGTTTTTGACTCAACTTAAATCATCAGCGCTTCTACGCTCATGCTCTTAAATCCTTTTTATTTATTTTTTTAGATTCCTGTCATTTTACCTTTTGTGAAGTGAGAAGTGTCTGACCATATCTCACAAAAAGATAAGCCAAGTACAAGCCAGAGAGCAACTTTAAATCCACAAACAGGACCTTCCTTGCAATTCTGACATCTCTGAAAACAGACGATGATAATGTCGTCCTTTACCACAGTACAGAACACAGGTGTTTTCACTTATTGTGCCTTATTGACCTTCTTTTCCTGACTGTGCAGGCGTGTCAAGACTTGATGCACCTTTATCTGACACTCTGTTAGCTTTGTTGCACCTGTTAGTGTGGGCTAACTTAATAATTTTCATGAAAAAGTCAGATGAACATTGTTTCCCATTCATGTGAAATGCTTCCAGTCCACAGTTCAATCTGACTGAACTTTGACACTAGAAATTGTAAAGCTCTCCAAAGACCAGTCTGTTTAAGAGAGGGGGAGTAATTGGCCTATTAGGAAACATTGTTCTATAAATAAATTTGACTTGACTTGATTGGTGAAATAACACAAGCAGCAGAGAAGGAGTGGGACTGCTTGGCTGCAGTGAGTTCAAGGACAGTGACAGAGGTTACTGAAGATAAAGTGTTTGATAAAATGCTGTAATTTACAACTTTGACTGCTGTTGTTAGCCTGCTACGCTAACCCAGACAATTTGTGTTTAAACTCCCCCCACACTATTTCCTGTGCCCTCCTGCTTTTTGCCACATTGTGAGAGTACATTTCGACATGCAAAAATTTGGTCTGACTGCAGCTCAATTGATACATCTAGTGTAGATTGATGAGTTCATAAAAGTCCCTGCATAGCTCCACCCAGCTTCAACCCCGGGCTCGGCAAGAATAAGTGAAAACACCTGTTTGGGTCTTAGAGGTCGTTAAAGGAGTCGTAATGGTATTTAATTAATAATGGAAAATCTATTTCAATACAGCGGAAAAAAAACTATAAAAGGAAAAAATAGACAGTATCAGCATAGCTGGAAGGGTGTAAAGATGTGACAACACTCTGGATGGGCTTTCCCAATATCATTTTCTTGAAGTCTCTTGCCTTTGGGATTTGTTTGGTTTCAACCAGTAACCATTTACAAGAAGATTTAATAAAATGTCATTAAGTCATTAATTATGATGCTTTACTTTACCTACTTAAGGGGGCACAGAAAGAGTAAGCAATGGCAAGGTATTTTGTGTACCTCATTGCTAGGTGGTACCGGTTTATATTTGGTTTGATTGCATTTGGTTGTTCCCATCTTAGCTATGTTTTTTGCCTTTGTCACTCTTTTTTTTCTTGTTAAATGCTGTAACTCATGTGTGGTCTCCCCATCAAACCACAATTTGAAAGGTAGTTTAATTTTGAGCAACACTAGTGCTGATTTGACTGGCTAATTATACCAAGGGTTCATAGCTTACAATGATATACTGATGTGTGTGAATACTCCATGTGTCACCTTTTAATCATATCTTAAAACAAACTTGTCCAAATGGAGTATATTTTGTTTTTTGCTTCATTTATTTGTCTTTTTTATTCTATTTTAATCTGTTGTTACTATTAGAATGTTTCCCTCTCCCCCTTGCTCTAGTGTTTAGTGTGTCTAGTGTCTAGTCTAGAGGCATTTCTTCTGCCCTTATTTGATTGGACAGATGAGAGTTGACAGCAGGTAAAGGGGGAGAGAGAGAGAGTGGAAGTCATTCAAACCAGTATATGGTATGGCCATCAGGATGTCCCAAGAGAGTAGACTACTGCCTGCCTCATTTTACATATAGTATATACAAAGGGACAGCATGTCACGTGTGAAGGTTCATGCTTTCTCCATGAAATGATGTGGACACAGCTTGTCTCTTTCCTGACAGTGTATATGGATGTTGTGTATGGATGTTTGGCAGAACAATGGTAAAAGGCGAAGTCATTCACCAGCATGATACAAGATTTTTTAGAGCCTCCAGTGGCTCCTTTGTCTCTCTGTTAATGATGGCTGACGACAGTTGATGAGTGGGATCTGTCAGACATTGTGGAGGAGCCTGATGAAAAGTTCACTTGTCTCAGAGCAATTAAGCTCTTGGGAAGTTGGTGTCACACCAAAAGGTGAAGTAAGAAATGGACTGCTGGTAGGGTGTCAGAGAGTTTTTGTCACAGATGACTGCAGAGATGGCAGTATTGTAGGAGTGTTTGAGGGAGATGGTGCGCAGAGTAACCAGAGGAGAATGGTTAGAGAAAGATGCGCAAGAAACAGTTTTGCTTGGGGGTGGAGGTCCCTCGGGTTGACAGTGATGATGATAAATGAAGGTCTGTTGTAACAGAGCCTGAATACCAGAGGGAGCAAGCAGGGCAGAGGAGATTCTTGATCATTTCACTGTGTTGGACAATTTTACAAAAGTATCCTAAGAAAGAGATGTATTCAAGTACAATGGCAAGGTGGGAAATCTTTGGTTAAGATGTTTACAGCTCAGCAACATATACCACCTGTGACAAGGGCTCACAACTATTGCTTAATTCTTAAGAGACACACGTAAAGAAAAGGTTGTGCTCTGAGGGTTCACAAGATAAATCTGTGGGGTCACGAGATGATTAACAAAACAGAAAATAATTATATTAAATGTCCAAGCATTTAAAAAACATTTAAATAAATCAATCTGATAAGGGAACGTCAGTCTTAATCAGTCAATCAATTAATCTTTATTTATATAGCACTTTTCATACAAATACAAGTAACACAAAATGCTTCACAGTACAGAGCCATTTAAAAGCAATAGTTTAAAAACAGCAATAATGTAATGGTACCACCCCATGTAACGCCCATCAGCCCAACCCTCCAACCACTAGTGATTAGATTAGTGATTCGAATGTGTCACTTTAAGGGGAACCACTGGTGTAAGGAAAGCCATGAAGTAATTATTTAAGGCAAATGGTTTATTTTTAAACTGTCTTTGAGATGTTTTCTAAAGTGCAAGGCATGGTAATAAAAACAATATTGATGTAGTTAAAGGTCAGGTTATAGATAACACTAAAACATAACAATAAAATATTATTGGCTTGAAGCTGCTATTTCTTGCCTGGAGTGCACCAGATATGCATTTAGTGCAGTCATCCATGGAGCCACCCAGCATTAAAGTGACATGGTCCTTCCAATCATATGTAACTATGACCTTAGTCAAAAAGCTAGGCAATTCAAATAAATAAAATTGATTCGTTTTTTTCTTTTACATATTCCACAGCTCAGCACTGCATCCTTTTTGCTTCCGCCCCCAACCTCCTCCTGTATTAGGATTTAGATCTGTGTGAATTCAGCATGTTTGTCTATTCAACGGTGGGATTGTGAGCTCAGAGGAAAGTGTGTGCAGACTTGTGCTGGAGCTATACGGCCAAACAAATATTATTGTTGCAAAAAATGTATGGTGTCTTGACTAAAATGTAGAGGTTTCTTTTTTAACACCTATGGTGCTGCTTCTAGCTGAGCAGGATGGACATGCGTTCTTTGCTTTAATTCAGTTCTTCTCTGCCTTCATATAAGTCACAGTAAAAATGCTTATTTACTTGTACCATTTGTCTACATTTTTCTTCTCCTTCCATTTGAGTTTGTCATTATTTTATACTTTCATTCATTGTTCATGTGTTTTGTGATAACTGTGTCTGTGATTTAGGGCTTCACAAGTAAACTTAAAAAAACACAAGTTCTTGTGTTTGCACGAAGTCGAGTATAGTTAAATATCACAGGGTTTTCCTTCAGAAGAAGCAATGTGCTTCCCTACATTCTTTCACAGTGTGAAAATTAAGTTTCACAGAGTGAAATAATTTGTTAAATGAAAGAGGAGACTTCATTTGGGTTTCCCAGTGTTTCCGTGTGTTTATATCAGCATACACATCAACTCATGCTACTTATACTGTCACTCACCTGAAGCTCACAGGAAGAGATGAAGTCTGCACCAGGAAATAATCCATCACAAACATGTTAACATAAACTTGTCACATCCAGATTTTTATATTTAGGACATCTTTGTAGCTGAGACTGCAGTTAACTTCAAGCTATGTTTGACAGCTTCAACTCTGCATTTTGAAAAGCACAAAAAATAGAAATGCAATGAAATGTAATGCATTGCAAAATGGCTTGTAACCTAAAAGTATAGACTTGTACATTAATTTAAAATCAATTCATATGAGCATCAGTCCAGACTGATTCACTCTTGGTTCATTGTACTAAAATGTTATCATCCATCTCCTAACCGTTGTTTTGAGGTTCCTTCCTGCAGTCAGAAATGTGAAATGTGTTCTTTTCTGTGTGGATCTGACAGTTGGAGAGTTAATGAGGCTGATATGAAAAGGCTGGAGTCTTTCCACAACAGATCCCCAAGAAACGCTTGCCTTGTTTTCTGGCTCAACAAGATATCCAACCAGGAGCTTCACACTCAGACCCAAAGCCATAATATCCTTCATGAGATCACAGTGATGCTAAGCTGGCTAGAACATTTTCTGAGTATAGACCACAACCAGATTCTACAAAACAGTCTCCAGATGAATCCTATCAGGTGAAAGAAATCGAGTAAGACATTGAGTTTGTATTATCCTTGAAGCTTTTGGCAATATTGTTCTTTTTGACATTCATGCCGATAAAGCAAAATGAAATGACAAAAAGCTACCTTGTGAGAACACTAACAGACAGGCTTGGCCAGATGAATGAGTATCCGTAGCTACTCTCATTGGCTCATTGGCTCCACATTTACCAGTCCATTTAAGTTTAGTTAAGTCCAGTTTAGTGGTACTATACTTAAGTATTTCCATTTTATGTTCCTTTGCACTTCACCGTCACTGTTTTTACAGGCAGCTATAGTTCCTTCTCTAACAAACACACATTTTATAGATTAATCCAAAATCAGAAAAGGTAGCAAAAACTAGAGCGTTGTGACTAAGTGGGTTGTTCCCATTTAAACATCTTACATTGTTATCGCAACAGAGCATATTAACAACTCGCAGACATTTACAATATATTATATCAATTTAATTTCTAAATCCAACAACAAAAAGGCTGTGAAAACTGTATGTTTATGTTATGTTATATGTTAACTGTAACATATGGTCCTATTATAATATCTTTATATAATATAGCCTACCCCTAGCAAAGTTTTCAAAATATGTGTCTTCTTATATATTTGTATACTGTTCTGTATATTTCTTTATGTCCCATGTCTCCATGAATGCACCATCAGTCAGCGCTCACCCCTCCCTTTGCAAGAGAGCAGGAGAAGCTATGGTGGCCGACAAGCTCTGTTGGCTGTTGTGCTAAATAATACATGTGGTCTACTACTACAACTTATTATTATTATCGTTTTTCATACGTATTCAATCTAGTGACAAAATGTGCTCTGTAAAGCAGTTTGTCAATTTCGGCTACTGCAGAAACATGGCGGTGCAACATAGAGATTTCCATGAAAGGGGTCCCGCAGTGTAAGTAAATAGAAATGGCTAATTCTAAGGTAATAAAAACGTAACCGTTCAATATGTAAGGTCTTTATACAGCACTGAAAACATAGCTAACATATTATATTGCGTTTCTGTCAATAGATCCTCCTAAATATTACACACTGAACCTTTAAGTTTGACTCTCATCAGAAGTGTGTGGGCGTGGTCTCACAACCCACAACAATCATTAGATTCTTATTCTTACATTGTTCAATTCTGATTGGTCCTACATTACATCTTTTTTTCCAGCAAAGCCCCACTGACTTCAAAACAGTGAGAAAGGCATAGCCAAAAATAAAAGAAATCTTTCACATGAAATTACCAGTATGGTTTTAACTTTAGCCGATAATCGTGTGTTCATGTAGGACCCCATTACTTATGGTATAAAGCTGATTAAGGAAATGGGTTTTCAGGGCCTTTTAGCTTAGCTCCACCTGGACCAGCTGCAAAATTAAGCTGCTGTTTACACATTAAGGCATCCATTATTTAATACTCTGACAGGCCCCAAAGCAATGCTTTAATGCTAGTGCTTTAAGTACAATTCTTTAGCACATTTTGAGAAAAAAACAAGTACACAGCTTTTACTTATGAAGGGGTATTTCTACTTTTGCACAAGTTAAGGATCTGAATACTTCCTCACCACACAGGTATGAACTCGCTGCGTGCCAATCTCCCCCTATGGAGGGAGCTAAGAAGGGAAGAGGCTCGAGCTGTAGCAGCAAACGCTGGGAGTGAGCTGTTAACTCCCACACATACCAGGAGCTGAAAGGTCTGCAATGTTCACTTCTCAGGTATACACACAGGTATTTCCACTCGGCTGCCTTCCATCTATCGCGTGTGACAGGTGCTCAGGCGCTGGCTTATGATGACATTGTTTTGGGGCCTGAGCAGGTGACAGAGCATGACGCCCAATCTATCGCTCATCTGTACCCCCTGCATACACACGACCACATGCACACACATCCTCTTCATTGTCTTCCTCACCCAATCATCTGAAATACTCCACACACACATTTTCCCCCCAAATGGTGCCTCTTCCTCCTCCTCTTTATCCTGTGACAACCAGCCAGGCTCCCAGGTGGCTGGTGGATTAGGCTCATGATGTTACTTTATGGCACATGAATCAGGAAGAATATTACAATGAAATATGTAGATTCTTGTAAACAATTTTACATCAGAGTGATTTATAACACAGTGGTGGATTGAAACAGATGCCTGGAGGTTGCGCTGTTGTGCTATACATGTAAATATAGAGTAGCAAAGTGGGTGGAAGCACTTGTCCCTGAAGTATGTTTCCCAACTGTATGTGATTAGCATTTGAAAGATTTCTTTAAATTATCATTTTAATGTTCCCCAACATAGCTGCATAGTGTTCAGGATAATGTTGAAACGCCATAGTTTTCTATTATGGCCAACAGCTGTAAGTAGTTCAACTTTCTTTCTGTCCATTTAGTATTGCTTTCCATTCGCATCAGCAGCCTCTGCTATGACACTTCACAAAGACATGAATCAGAGCTGCAGCAAATTCAGAAAGCTTCATTATCACTATTGGAAACAAAATACAATGCCATAGTCGTTTATTTGATCTAACATTGACACTATCTGAAAGTGAACTGTTTTTAACTGCTAAGTGTACTCTATGGCGTGTAAAGTTTAGCTTCAACTCATCATTAGGGGCACATGCAGTGGAAATATATATTTATTTTATATTTAAAAAGTGTATTATCTCATATCTGCCCTGCCAACATAATTTTCAGTTGACCCAGCAGCTGCGGTAGCCATAGGAGCAATTAGCTTATTGTTTTTCCCCAACATTCAAAGAAATGTATTTCTTGTTGACATTTTTTTTCCCCCATTTTGGCAACAGATGAAGAGGAAGAATTTGATATTCTAATGTATTTTTGGCATCTGGTATTTGTGTGCATCAGTGCATGTTAGTGTGTGTGTTCTTGTCAGCAGAAGCAGGACACTTCGGAGACAGTCCCTGTGCTGATAATCTTTCATGGTGTGAGAACAAATCCTGGATGAAGCTGGCTCTAACACCAAGCCTAATACTTTAGCCAAAGGTACAAAGAAAGACAAACTGCTTGGCCAGACTTTGATCCTCCCATACGATGTTGATGTGTTAAACGCTTTCCTATCAGATTGTGAACCCAGGGGCCGGTGCTACAGATGAAATTTTAAATTCGGAACACAGACATCCTGGATCCCGCCATTAAAAACATTGTTTGCTGTCAAAACTCGCTAAGTTATTGCTAAGGGGGGAGAATAAAAAGCCCTCATAAATTCCAAAATGAAAAGGTAGGGCGCCATCGGAGAAGACCGATGCTTGGGTAAATGGAGGTTTCCTGTGCTTCGGTGCGTTTCATCCCAAGTAATGAAAATTAGGTCCCTCAACACAGAAATAACCCCAAAGATGAGACATCCCTTTATCTCCCCCTTCCATCCGACAAGGATTATTGATTCATGAATGTAAATGATGATCGTTCAGGGTTTATGTGCCCTTGAAGGTAGTCTCTCTCTCTCCTTTGAATCTTTTATCATGTCCATGTTAGCTGGCTAAAAGTAAGCGTGATGCTGAGGTTTGGGGTGGGGGTATTGTTCATATTCTGCAATATACATACCCTGCTGTATTATTTTAGCTTTTTTATCCCACCTCAATAGGAATTCCACATTTGCTTTAAATGGCAGCGTAAGCTGATGCCTTCCTTGCAGCTCTGCAATGTTGATAGACATCATTGAATCGGATTATTTTTTTGTGCAGCCGTGGACTAATCTCCTAATAATGAGGTCCATCTGCAGCAGTGACAATAAGTAGAGCACCTTCACTTTAATACTCAATCTTGGTTGACACAGACGGCATCGTATTTCCAAACTAATCCACTGTCCGATGTCACGGCGTCGTAAATCTAATTTACCATTCCATTTGGGGCCCAGATATTGCTGTTGCCAGTACACCTGTTGATTGCTAACACTGCTTTCCTCATGCACCTGCCTGATACACACACACACACACACACACACACACACGCCCTGCCGCCCGCTCTCCCTAAAATGGTTTCTCCCACATAGTTTCCATAGCAACAGTCCAGTTTTAGTGTTCTGTTGTTTTTCCACAGATGGAGAGTGGCTAATTTTTCAGAATGAGGGTCTTTGATGATAAAGAAAGCTAGGTTGTGTGATTTACATAATGAATGGATGCCACGCTAGATCAGTCACCACCAAGCACTGATGATTGCTTTTTGATGAATTTCTTTACTCCATGTCCTTAGGTTCCTCAGCTGGCAGCCCATTGTGTCCAGAAAGAGCAATGCACACATCCGTCTATTTAGGTCAGTCTTTGTCTCTTGGTGCCATCATAGCCTTAAAATTGTAGTCAAATTGCACCCTGAAGGCAACGTCAAAATGTCACTTGAAGCCTTACACCAGGGTCATGACAAGGTAAAATACCCTATACATTTCTGTTTCGATGGGAAGTTGTGCTTTTGAGGTCACACATACAGACGTTGCACCTTGGGGTAAACATATTATGCTAACCTTTTCTCAGGCCCTCTCATGTTTCTGTTTTCTCATCTGCCCTCTTCCATGTGCAAAAAGTGCATTTCTTAGTGTGCAAACATGTGTACATTCATATATCTGTGTGTATGGGGTGGGTGATCTCAAGGGAATGGGAGAATTTAATCACATCCTGACAGATGTGTGCAGTATTGATTTGTGGCTGTTTTGTGAGCACTGCTTCAGGACCTTTGGGAGGGACATAAACCCCTCTATCAAAGCGACCTCCCCAGAGGGTTTACACCGCACTAACTCACCACATCCCATTTGTGTGAGTAAGAGCATGTGCGTGTTTTTTGGGGAGTACAAAGGTGAACCAGAGGTACTCGTTAAACCTCTCACAGGGCACTCACAGGGGAAATGTATAGTTCTCTACAGATGAAAATGGTCGATTCCTCCCCTGGAGAAAGCAAACCTTATAAATAAACAAAAATTGGGATGAGGTTCACGATTCAGAGTACAAAATATTGCAGCCGTAGTTAGGGCGCACTGAAAGAATGCCAAATGGCCAAGGAATGGGTTGCCTCACAGGCAAGCATCCTGAGTATTTTGGTCTGGTGAGTGGTGGCTTTGATAAAAGGTTTTTACTTTCCTCCAGTCAGAATTCCTGTCTGAAATTACATGACTGCTAATGTGAACTGGTGCCAGTGTGATCCGACCCCTCCTAGTGGCACTGTCTCTTCTGCCTTGTGTTTTCCAGCTTGCCACCCCTTTACCCACACCCAAACACACACACTGTATTACTCTGTGGTTATGCTTGCCTTAGCAGCCAAGGGGGCTAGAAAAGAGACCTAAAAGTTAGACCTGTCCTCCCTTCACCTCTTCCCTGCCAAATGGATCGGAAAAAGGGACTGTGTTTACTGCCATGGCTAATATCCTCGTTAACACTAATCTGTGGGGAGGGGGGAAGATGGAGGAAAGGAGAGAGAAAGAGAGAGAAAGAGAAGTTAGGTATGGCTTGAGTTTGGAGAAAGAGTAAAAGAACCAGACAGAGTGAATGACCAGTGGACTCGTCTGAGCACTTGATAGCTTCCCTGATGGACTATGATTGGCTCATTAACCCATCCTCTTCAGGCTGACTATACTGCATGCTCCTATGCCATATATTCAACACACACATAAACACACTACCATGCAGACTCCCACATACATACAAACAAATATGCTCATTAACAAGCCAATAAAGTGGGCAAGCATCCACATATAATCTATTTCTTCATTAGACACACACAGCCAATGGATCATTACACTAAGTACGTTCTCTGTCAATGCCTGAACAACAACGATCCCTGATTGGTGCAGTGCCATGCAAAGTTCAAATTTCATTGGCACATTCCAAAGAAATGGCCTATGGATTAGGTCTTTGGTCAGAAATAAAAGTAAGAGCTATAGTCCATGTTGCAGAGACAGAAGGTTTTAACCTTTCAGGGTGTAAAGATGCAACTGACAATTAGGATTTAGGCCTTTTAACTTGGTTGAGGTTTAGTTTTTGGAAATAGTTCATTTCTGCAAAATGCCTCTATTAATCTGATAGTTTAAGTTTTTATTGGATGAGTCAAATTCAAAGATGTAAAATTGCTTATAAATACACACCTCTGATGGCTACAACTGTTCATTTTGACAAACAACACAAGAGCTGAAGTATTTTCTAGCGTGTTATTTAGTTGCTGCTCAAAGGTTTTTTTCACTTTATGTGATATCTAATTCCACCTCAGCTGTTCGTAAGCTGCAGTAAAACAGACTCTCATGGCTCATTGCTCAGTTAAAATGATAAATGGCATAAACAGAAATGCATGATACTTAAAAACTACTCCAAACACAGATGGAACTGTATAGACCCAAGCTTATAATTTCATGACACTCAGCAGTACTCAAACTTGTGCTAAAAGTCAAACTGTGCATCAGCACGGAGACGAAAAGTCAGGGAGGATGAGAACACTTTGGCTGTCAACTTGACTGGTCCTCTGTTGTCAGCCATTTCTCAAACATGGCCAAACATTTTGTTTTCGTTGTCTACCCTTCCTGATCGCATCTCTCCTGTCAAAACAGAAAGCTATTTTTCTTTCAGTTATGAATCATCGCTGCAGATCTGTGTCACAATTTCAAATAATAAATTGAAGTCTTGGACAGAAATGTCCCCATGCAGCCGTGTACAATCATAATGTCAACATGACTGCTCCCATCTAGTGCATTATCCAGTGTAAAATTGCCCACACACTGAATAAGCTACTAACAGCTCAAACTTGAACTTCAACAACTGTATGTTCAGTAGTAAAATGAGTGCAAAAATTAGTCACACATCACTGCCAGACCCTTATTTTTTTCTGAGTGGCAGAGATGTAATGGCCAGGATGTTGTTAACACTAAAATCTGGTTGTGGTTTGTGATAATATTGCTGCAATACAACCCTTTATCCTTTCACGCATGCTGCCTATGCTGTTAGCATACCTGGCTAATTAGCTTACTACCTACAGTACTAGATACTTCCATGGCCAAGGAGGAGCATTTCATTAGCTAGTATCAGGCCTACAATTTTGTAATTTTAGGGGCAAGCCACTTGGCCTGCAGTGCGGCAGTGTTTTTGAGATAAGTTAAAAAATGCAATTTTGATTTACTTAAACAGATCAATCATTTTCTAAAAGCATTAATGCTTTTATAATAAACAGAGTAACATTTCTAAAGAAATAAAAACAATTTTTTTATTAAAAGAATAATGAATTTGTTAGGGGAGAGCAGGGTGATTTGAGCCTGTGGGGAAGTTGAGCCACCCCTTGTTTCTCGGCAGCCATAGACAAAATTGGACATGTGACCACACACTTTTGACGAGTCATCTATTTTACTCACCCTGTGATGGAGAAAGGCCCATGGAATAAGTGATAAGCACATTTAAGATAAAAAAAAACTGTTTGTTGCCGTTCAAAATGATTTTTTTATGATCAAGGAGTTGTGATTCTTGTGTCTGAACAATTACAGACAGGTTTGAAAAAATCTTATGCATGTGTTAGTGCTTTACGAAGTTACAATACGAGGCTATACTGCTGGATGGCACGATTTTGTTAAAATGGCAGGGATGGGGTAATTTGAGCCAAAGGTTCTGGGGGAAGTTGAACCAGATATTCTATTGTTGTTTTACATTACATTCTTATGCATCACCGAAATGATGTGACATTATGCATTTTAGACCTGAAACCATCATGTCATGCTTCTCTAAATGGAACAAAGACAGGATTCAACTCCTTTTGTGGATTTGGACAGAGTAGTGGGAGAAGTACAAAAATGGGAAGTCCATACATCAGGTGGCACGGGACATATTGATCAACAGGATGACTTTAAAGCGATACATTGATATGAAACAACTAGGAGACATAGCTGCAATGTTTCACTATCTAAGTGCAGTTGAATGTTGGGACCTGGCATTTGAGTTTGCACGATGAAATGACATTGATGTCGCCGATCACATCACTACAAAGTCTGCGGCTTATCTATGATGCCACCTTGTTCTCCTCCTGTGTTGTATGCATGTTCTACTCCTGTTTTGTCTGTTCTCCTCCTGTGTTGTCACAAAGTTTCAGAGAAACAGACAGACAGCATCCTCATAACCATTGTAAGTTATTGTCATTCCTGCCTGCGTGCGCACGGTGCGAGAGGAGAAGGAGAGCCGCTGGCTGAGATTACTCTGAGTAGCATGCATATAATAGACGTTTGTATATTTCTCACTTTCCCCCTGATTGTACAAATAACTCACTAGATTTGACAAAAGTTGCTTTGTAGAAATAAAATCACTAAGGCTCTGAAAAAGGTAGGCAGTGGACGAAAACACTTTGAGGCATATGGGAGGAAGACATAATCTTTAAAAGCTTAAAAACACATTGGACTCATAGTAGAGAACGAGAGCTGTTAACTGTTTGTGTACCAAATACACTAACTAGACACTGACGGACAACAGTGGTCATATTTTTATTTTTGGATGCTAGGGACCATTCTGTAGTCGGTGGATATTGGTGGGGACATGTCGCTACTAATTTCTACGCCCTCGATTTGCTGTCTTGAACACACCTCATTCCTCCTGTGTATGAATGACATGAACACAAATCATAGTTGAAATTCCTGTCATGGCTGGTACATACATCTTTGGACAGATTACGTTACAAATGTCTTACTACTGTGCAGACTCCGGCTCCAAATGATGTCACCAGCACAAGATGGCAGCGCCTGTATCTGGAGGCTTCCTTTTTGTACGACGGGAGGAAGTGAAAACGCGTCGTCCACCTTTGTATACAGTTTACAGGACGAACCGAATGATTGATGAATTCTGCGTGGCAAATCTGCAGCCAGACAATCTAGAATGAACAGGCTTGACAGGTGTTGCAATTGTAACTAAGGTGAGCAGGGCTTAGCTAACAGTTCGTTCTATTTGTAAATTATTTCTGGTCTGTTTGAAAAAGGAGTCTACTTGTGAGTCATGTTGAAGATTTTAAAGCCTTTGTCATGAGTATAACCTTTTTCCACCAACAGCTAATCTTGACACGCCATTGTTTCATTTTCTTATCAGCACATTTACATTAGTGAGTTTTTCAATAAATCTATGGCTATGGATTCAAATGTCAGCCTGCCATGAACTCCATTTACTCTTCATTTATTTCATATTCACTTGTTATTTTTATCTCATGTTGGGGAGCATTCGATTTCACGTCTCTCGCTGATTTCTATTTAATGAACGTCATTGATTTGCCCTCATCAAATCTTCATTAATCTCCATGAAACTGTCTCAGTGTGTGTTTATCATGGTTACTCCACTGGAAAGTAGACACAAGCCTGCACACATTTTGGTCGACTGAGCAAATAAATGAAGAATATTTAAATAAACCTTGTGGCATATCCTTTATTAGTCATTCACAGTATGTCTTTTTTTCAGGCCTCAATACCGCCTAGGGGTTTAAAACATTAATATGTCCAGCTGTGTGCACATGCATGCTTATCAGCATACATGTATGGCAGGGAGTATGTATATGTAAGGCATGCGTGGCTGCATGCGTGGCTGCATGCGCACACAGTGTAGCTGAAAATCTAGCAAACCACAATCACTTCCTCACTCTTAACAGTGTTTCTCATGCAGCTCTTCTGGGGTGAGAGGCACTATCAGAATGTATATTAAACTCCATCTCTCATACTCCGCATGCTCCAGCACCTGGAGGATGGGCCAAGCATCAGCTCCGGGGCTCTGAGTCAATATTAATCTGCCAATATGAAAGACTGGATTATCACTGGGGTCGATTGCCCAAGCTTCATGTAAGAGAAGTGTATAATGGAAGGGAGAGTCGGAAGCAGGGAGCACGAAATGGACGGGGCAGGGAGAGAGATAGAAAACTTCCACTGCTTCTGCATGGTAAACCTTGTCGCGTGTCTTGCAAGTGAAGCGCCCTGAAATTGATTTGAATCAAGAGGAAAGAGTTACAGCAGAGGGCAGAATTACATGAGGGGGAGGGGGAATATGAGGAGGGAGCCAAGGACACTGTAAAGGTGGCTGTCATAGCATGAGCCCATCTGCTGGGTATGTGTGTGTATACATTACTCATGTATGTGTGTGTGTGTGTGTTACGATGAAAGTTTGCAGGGAGAAGGTTGTGAGGGATAAAACACGATGTTGGCCTCAAGGCTTGAAGAAAACAGGCCGTCATTTAGCTGCATTCTCCAAAGAAAAACATGGAGGTTAAAACAAAGTTTCAGTATGATTTTTAAACTATTAGGAAAAAACTCAAACCAATGCTAGTGCTGTTTTTGAAACCAGTCTATTTTTTATACATTTCTCCGCACCACCTATTTGTTCCTATATTTAGTATGGAAGCCAAACACTTCTAACATCTTTTGAATTAAACTCTATACTGAAGAAAAAATATTTAAAAAAAATGTAATTAAATATATTAAATATTACTAAATACACTGTTCAAAAAAAATGAAGGGAACACTAAAATAACACATCCTAGATCTGAATGAATGAAATAATCTCATTAAATACTCCTTTCTTTACATAGTTGAATGTGCTGCCAAAAAAATCACACAAAAATTATCAATGGAAATCAAATTTATCAACCCATGGAGGTCTGGATTTGGAGTCACACTCAAAATCAAAGTGGAAAACCACACTACAGGCCGATCCAACTTTGATGTAATGTCCTTAAAACAAGTCAAAATGAGGCTCAGTAGTGTGTGTGGCCTCCACATGCCTGTATGACCTCCCTACAACGCCTGGGCATGCTCCTGATGAGGTGGCGGATGGTCTCCTGAGGGATCTCCTCCCAGACCTGGACTAAAGCATCCGCCAACTCCTGGACAGTCTGTGGTGCAACGTGGCGTTGGTGGATGGAGCGAGACATGATGTCCCAGATGTGCTCAATTGGATTCAGGTCTGGGGAACGGGCAGGCCGGTCCATAGCATCAGTGCCTTCCTCTTGCAGGAACTGCTGACACACTCCAGCCACATGAGGTCTAGCATTATTTTGCATTAGGAGGAACCCAGGGCCAACCGCACCAGCATATGGTCTCACAAGGGGTCTGAGGATCTCATCTCGGTACCTAATGGCAGTCAGGCTACCTCTGGCGAGCACATGGAGGGCTGTGCGGCCCCCCAAAGAAATGCCACCCCACACCATTACTGACCCACCACCAAACCGGTCATGCTGGAGGATGTTG
>NC_060160.1:9592783-9608747 GCF_021292245.1 Micropterus dolomieu | reverse complement strand
GGGTACGGAAAGTATTCAGACCCCTTTAAATTTTTCACTCTTTGTTTCATTGCAGCCATTTTCCAAAAATCAAAAAAGTTCATTTTATTTCTCAGTAATGTACACTCAGCACCCCATCTTGACAGAAAAAAACAGAAATGTAGAAATTTTTGCAAATTTATTAAAAAAGAAAAACTGAAATATCACATGGTCATAAGTATTCAGACCCTTTGCTCAGTATTTAGTAGAAGCACCCTTTTGATCTAATACAGCCATGAGTCGGCACCCGACTCATGGCTTCAGGCTTCAGGCTTCAGGTCTTAGCCAATCAGAAGACAGTGGGGTTTGAGGGGGGGAGGGCTTGTTTCAGACAGAGGCTGAAATGAAGGCCTACATGAATGGACAGTATAAGATAGAAAAAGATTTTTTTGAACTTTGAATCATGCAAAGCTGCCATACAGGAGTACACAGAAATACAATTTTGGACTGGAAATGCCGTATAATAGGTCTCCTTTAACTAATTACAGACTAAGTACCATGTAGATAATTTTTCTTACACAAGGATTTAATAAATGAAAACAACCCACAGAAATGAAACTGCTGACCAACTGGAATTAATATTACACTAGTGGTAAGCTTAATAGTATACTATTATCTGAAATTATAATGAATGCACTAACATTAGCCCTAGTACTGGCCAATACACACGCCAACATGTGAATGCGGAGTACCAGTAGGGCTGGGCAATGGGCTAATGATAATTATCGCATATAATTTTCCTTAGTAACAATATAACAAATGTTCAATAAACGTTTTATGATTTAATACATTTGAATCACAGATATAGAGAAATTAGACAAATAAGCACTTAATATTTCTATCAGTATATGTATTTTGTTAAGGAAAGGGGACTGAAAAAAAGATTTTTCTTAATTTTAATCATGTATATTTGTTGAAAAAAGATTTTATCATAATTATTTTGAATGGACCACAAGACCACCACCACCCAGGGTAGGGGGCAAGTTACGGTCTTGACCCTACCCTCCATCTTTGTCATAACCCCTGAACACATTTCAGGCACAGAATAATTTCTTGCTTTAAGCCCATCATTGGCATGCAGTGACTTTTTCTTGACAAATTACCTCTTTGATTGATTTATTGTTGTGCAAGTAAAACATTGATGGGCGCTTTGCCTCTTTTATCAGATACTTTATTAGTTGGCTAAGTATGATTCAATCGGCTTGGAATATCTATTTTAAGTACACAGAATGTAGCTCAAAAATTTTTTACAGGACAAGTTCCTGTTGCAACAAAGGTTATCCCAGGAGCATTATTGTCAAGAAGTCAGTGTATTCTTTACTACTCAGATCTTTTACTTAAGTAAAAGTAGCAATTCCACAATTTATATGTCAGATGAAAGTCATTTTTTTTACAGGTATAAATGAGCAGAAAATATTCAAGTAAAGATGGTACCTCAGAATTGTACTTAAATGGAGTTGCTTTCCACCACTGATAATAAAATCTAGTCTCTCAATCACTCATGGAAGCTAGGTACACCATCAGTATCTGTCCATTTGCACGCTTGAATGCAAATCAGTTCTGGCACTTGATTGCAAATTGGTTTGTTCCGTGGTAGCTTCACTAATCACATGCAAAATAGTTCCGCCAAACTCTTGATTTAGTGGCATTAAATATAAACCACTGAATGCAGATGTGAGGACACACAATTGTAGTCTGTGTCCAGCTTGATAACACAGAGCAACTGAGCCCGTGCTTTGCAGTGAGTGCACCTCAAACCTTATCATTAAATAATATTGACCTCTTCAGGTGATTGTCTTTCACTATGTTTGCCTTTAACCCATGCTTCCTTTCTCTCTCCTTCCCTGCCAACTTCTCTTCCAGTGTGCCAAACAGACGAAGGTGACATCCTGCCATCCACCTTTTAGACTAGATGAATAGATCTTTAGTAAAACCCCATACATAGCCAATGCACAGAAGCACTACATGTTTCTCTGTGCAGTAATCTTCATTAGAGTAGAGATTAATGCACAATTTAGCTAGAAATCAGTTTGCATGAATAAATTCATCTTCACCTACAGGAGACATCACAAGGTTCAGAGAAAACATGTCAGATGTTTATCACACACCTGATAATATTCAAAATACAGCCCTTGATGTACTCAGAGTGGTTTTGTTAGGTTAAAGTGTCGTATTCATATCTGATACAAAGAGTAATTTGCTTCCTTAATGTGGTCAGAGCAAGCAGAAGTGTGGCAAGTACATTTTGCAGAGTCCTTGTGTAAATACAGTTTCTCAAGGGTTAAGATGAGTTTTTTCATGACCGTATCACTCACTTGTGTTGCTGATATGATCCTTTGTTGTGCTCCTGAAGTGTAGTTTTGAGTAACACCTCAAGAGAGCCTGCTGGCACAAATAATGGGGTTGGTCTCTGGGCTACACTTTTGGTAAAGTGTAAGATTCAAGCTATGTCTTTGTGTTTTACTCTTCCTGACTATTCTGATGTTATTTCTGTTAAGGTCAGAGAAAAGTGCTATACTTTGACAATGCACTTATTATACAGAACAAGGCTTCTCAGACAACAAGCCAAAATCTGAACTTTTTGATGCTCCTGATAATTGGCACCCTTGTCAATGTCCACAGACTTGCTCTTCATAGGATTACAGAATGCAGGCTGGTCCAAAAAATGCCAAAGAGCCAGCCAAATTTTGTTGCATTAAACGGCCATGATGAAACCTCTGTAATATTTTAATCTATGTTGATCACGATTAAACATGATAGATTTAATTAAAATATCTGAAATGTTTGCATGTGTATCTGGATAGATCCAGAGCCAGGTGACGCCGCATGCCATCGTGGTGCTCCCTAAAACGGATGGAATGGAGATGCTGCTGTGTTACGAGGACGAGGGCGTCTATGTCAACACCTATGGTCGAATCACCAAGGACGTGGTGCTACAGTGGGGAGAGATGCCTACCTCTGTTGGTATGTCTCACCAACGTGTGCATTCGTATATGTGTTTAGTTGATTAAAATGGATTTTTATCAACACTGGAGTCATTAAAACATCATAGAGAAACACCCGGTTCAAAGGTGTAAATTAAAATTCACCAAACTTTAAGTTAAAAGCTTCAAATAACGGCAGTGAAATATGCTACTACCCATTTCACCGCTTGTGTGTGTTGCATTGCAGATCAAAAGTCTTGTGAGTTCTCTGAGAACTGATCTTATGGGGGTTCATTGAAGGTTTAATTGCATTCAAAAATCAGTTTACAATATCAGCCCTCACTGGAAGGCTTCCAGAGCTGCTTAGAAGAAACAAGATAGGAGGAAGGGGAGAAAGAGAGAAAGAGAGAGAGAGGGCACCCAAAAGCTCCAGAGTCCAATAAAGAAATTTGTACATATATGCACTGAATGTATGATCACTGTTTCAATGGGAATACCTTTATAATATTTTACTGCCCTCTTATGGCAGCCAGGTGTATTACACATTTAAAGCTACCACAGATTAGGATACTGCCAGTGAATCTGGATTCTGCATTGTGGATTTGGATGCTCTGAGTTATGGAATGTTCAAATGATATTATGTGTATTTTTTGTTTATTTTTTTACCATTTTCATTTATGCTTCTCTTGTGTTTCTCTTTTCCAGCCTATATCCATTCTAATCAGATTATGGGCTGGGGTGAGAAAGCCATAGAGATCCGCTCTGTGGAGACAGGTCATCTGGATGGAGTCTTTATGCACAAAAGAGCCCAGCGACTCAAATTCCTTTGTGAGCGGAATGACAAGGTAAAAAACACAGTTGGATTGTGTGCTCTTTGATTCTCAGGTATTCTTATCTTATTATGTTTTGGAAATGTTTGGAATGTAACCACAAAATTTTTAAAAATATACTTACCTACCTGCTCTGGTCTTGGTCTGTTTTCAGGACTAATCTACTGTCTCCAGTAGAGTATAATCGCAAATTGCAATTTGAATAGATCTTACACAGGCCCATAGATCCAAAAAGTAAAATCTAAATCAGGTGAGAACCGAAAATGTTTATGTTTGTAATATTCTGTCTTTCTTTCTCTCCAGGTATTCTTCGCATCGGTGCGATCGGGAGGTAGCAGCCAAGTTTTCTTCATGACCCTCAACAGAAACTCTATGATGAACTGGTGATGGCTCCTCCTTCTTTCCACCCTGCCTCACTCTCCCATTGGCCAGCCCGGCCACCCACCTTGGCCCGCGGCAGATCTCACAAAATGAACCCAATTGCCCGAGAGGCCACAAGTAAACTCTTCTAACACTGGAGAGAATAAAATCTGTTGCTGTTTTAAACAAAAAGACATGTTACCCTAGATTATGTCGGGTCATGCAGAAGCCATCTTTACCCAACAGACTGGCAAACTGGTGCCACTGACTTTCCAAATATTCTCTTCTTCCCACTTTCTCTGTCTGTGTGTGTAACTCTTCCCTTTTTGTCTGTCTCTTCTCTCCAAAAGGACCAGTGTACTGTAGAAATACACATTACACCTTCGGTCTCTCTTCTTCTTCTTCCCTTTAACCCCCCCCTTCTTAATCCTCTGCTCCTTCCTGGTAGATCTAGTCATCACATTTTCAACCCTTTGACACCCATGTCCTCAATTTTCCTCACTTCCTATTTGCCATGTGTGGGCTCATTCCTAAACCTCAGAGGTGGGAAAAGACAGCCGAATAAGATTTAATATAAATTCAAATATATACTTCAGAATATGACAGGCAAGGCAGCTGAGGGATGATAAATCTACTTGGGATGTCGGCGGTGAAAGCAGACAACCTGATTGACTTTCTTTCTCCTCTGTCACTCCCCTCCTCCTCCTCCTCCTCCACCTCCTTCACCACTTCCACCTCGCCATCTTTTCGTGCTCTGAGTAAACTGAATTGTGATTTAATGTTCGATCGCACATCGCTGATAGAGATGCGACGAGATGCTCTGCTGTCATAGGCGGGTTGTAATAGTATGCAAAGATGATGTCTGTGTCCCTTTAAAATGAAATCACAGGTCTTCCCTCCTTTTTTGCCTCTTTCCCTCCTCCTGTCACTTGCAATCATCATCACACTCAGCTCCCTGTTTTCACTCTTACGTATTTAAACTCTGAAGGTGCTGCATCAAATATACTGTAATATTAAAATGAACAATGAGAGCATCATTCTGTTCATTCTTTTATTTTTATTCTTTTCTTTTTCTGTGGCTGAGTCAGTCAGTCTTTGAAGCTTGATAAAATGTACAGCACATCTGTGTCTCTTAAATCAGGAGTGTATGTTAGTGGGTGTGGGAGCGTGTGTGTGTTGACTTGATGTTGAAATGAGTCCCATTCAAATCAAGTTTGAATCAAAGTGGGATATTGAAATCAATGTCCTTAAAAAAAGAGTCAAGTAATTCAGTCTCTGTGCGTGAACTTTTCCTTAATGCGATCGAAGCAACATTGAGTGTGTTTACATGCAGATTTATGATATTATCTTCTTAGTATGGAGTTCATGAGTTGGTGTATTTAAACACCAAGCATTTAAAAATAGTCTATATTAGTGGTTGATTTTTGGAGTATGTTTCTGTTTCCTTTAACACAGTAGTGTTTTGGCTATTCACGAATACAGCCATGTTGCTGTAGGGAATATGAATACGCATATAAACAACTTATCCTGAAGACAACCTCAACAGGAAATGACCTACTATCCCGAATACGTGTGCATGTGAAAGCACTCATTGTTGAAAGCTATGGTGTCCTTTTGAGTCATGCTCCTACCTGATTGGTTCTTCTGATTTTGGCTCCTACCTGTTTGTACAGTGCCTAGCATGATGTAAGCAAAACTAAAGTGGAGGCCAAGAGATTCACATAATAATTAATAATTTTATTACTTTACACTGTTTTATTTTGTGTTATTATCTAACTTGAGCACATTGCTGATGTTATTTGTCTCTTCTAATGGAGATGTACATTAACAAATTTATGACTTGATTTATTCTTTGAAAGGAGTAACTGAATATGGTGTGATAAAAACCTGCCATTTCTTTCTAATTATTTAGCTCAATCATTAATACATAATTTATAACACTATTGAAGATGGACTACTTCATGCATACTCATTCACATCAGAGAGCACTGTAATGCAGTTAAGTCTTTTTTTCAGGGGAATATTCTGCAGGTTTGGCAGTATGTTGGCCTATGGTTAACAAATGTGAGGTGACACAAAAAGACAGACTCATTCCCCAATTATGTAATGATCATTTGAATCAATTTTTTTATAGTTATATTTTCAAGCACTTTTTACACATCTGTGCAGTAGCTGTTCCTGTGCAGCTATAAGTTAGGTTCACTGATCTCTGTTAGGGGGAGAAGGCTTTACATTTTAGCAATAAAGAGCTGAACTGAAAAAAACACTGTCTTCCCTGTGTGTGCACGCATGCATCTGTGTTTATGATTAATGAGCAAGTGTGAATGGGGCGTTATTACTATGGTTGTCCATTGTGAAATTCACTCTTCCCATTGGAAAATACTGATGGTCATTACTCTGAGAACTCTCCTTTCAAAGACGAAACCACTGTATTCTTTATTCTGTTTTTTTTTTCTTGTTTTCTTTATTTTGCTTTACTAATGTCCTGTTTGGGGATTTATTTGTTTTGTAAAAGAGAAGCTGTAAGAGAGAAATAAATGAAACTAGAGCATTATGTTTCTGGAGTTGTGTGTGTGTGTGTGTGTGTGTGTGTGTGTGCGTGTGTGTGTGTGTGTGTGTGTGTGTGTGTGTGTTTTGTTTTTTTGGTGGATGTGTTTGTGAGAGAGCTTGTCTCTGTTTTGCAAGTGTGCACATTTATATCAGCTTCGACCCTCAGACTTTGTCCGCCCAAGTATATCATTAACAGCGAGTGCGTGTGTGTGTGTGTGTGTGTGTGTTTGTGAGAGAGAGAGAGAATATTGTCCAAATGTCATTATTATTATCAAGAACACAGTTAAGAATCTGAACAGTATCTATCTTCTATCTTCAGTATCCTGAAACCAGTGTTTTCCAAACTAGATTCCACTGTTTCACTGTGTGGTCACCATGATTATCATTTTATTGCTTCCCTCCAAGAGAGCGAGCTTGTGTATACATGACAAATAATAATAATTTGTTTTTCATTGCATACAAGTTCTTTCAGTATTGTAGATTTATGTGTGTGTGTGTGTGTGTGTGTGTGTGATTGTGGGCGTGCACGCATGTGCTTGTCGATTAGTGAGTGGACACAGCGTGATAGACCATGCAGCTTTCATTGATCATTACCAACCTCCTGGCTGACACGCTGGACCCATCATGTCGGGGAAGGTAAGATAATTCTTGGCAAATGCATTCCTCACACGTATTCCATAAAATTGTTATTTTCTCTTCATTGTAAATCATGTAAGCAATATTTGCAAAGAGGTGGCAGGGCATTATGTTGATGACATATGACGCTTTGGTCACTAATTGGGTTACATTTACCACTCAGACCTGGAGAAATGAAGAGCTTTTCATTCATCCATGTGTTCTGTGTTTTCATTGTCATTTTGCTTGTCTTGAACTGATTTCTGATGCTGTAACTTTTGTAACTTCTGTAACTTCTGTCTGTAAGCATTCTTATGATCGTCAGAAATAGTGCAAAAAGCAGTAATAAATCCATCAATGATGTGGATGAAGTGTTTTTTTTTCCTGCATTTCTATATCCATTTATACATCGGACTGTGTACTATGCAACTACAACTGAGTGACTATTTACATTGTTATTGCTTGTGTGCATCTTCATGATAAATTGTGTGTTTGTGCATGCATTCATGTGTATGTCCTTATCTGAATGATTACCTTTCACTCCTGCAGCAGCTAACCGGTACCTTGGCTGTGGCTGTGTTCACAGCAGTTCTCGGGTCCCTGCAGTATGGCTACAGTCTTGGAGTCATCAATGCACCCCAGAAGGTAGGTTTTACTTTAACACAGGCTTTGCTCTCTTACTCGGACATCTAATTGCCTCAGCATACTGATATTTGCATGCAAATCAGCCAGTTTGAATAAGCAACAACAACAACTTTTCCCCAAAAATGCTATTGTGTCGCCATCTGAGAATTTGCAAGCCGTCTAAGATTCTGTGGTCTGCAAAAAAATAGCACATGGAATGCGTCTCTACCAAACACATGTCTTGTGGAGTGCCAGACAAGACAGAATATACCTTGTACCAACATCGCTCTGCTGCAAGCTGCTGGCAGAGTTGGCACAATGTCATTCCCTGCCAAAAGACGACATTATCCTCACCATGGATCCCTCTGCCATCCTTGAAGTGTCACAGAAATAGAGTTAGAGCGTGTAGGTGGCATCTTTCCAATTGACCTATGCTATGTATTTAATTTTAATTGATTAAAAACGATATTGAACCCACTAAAATTTTATTGAAATGATTTGGTTCTTCTGTATAATTTTTTCTCTAGTAAATTGTAATGTTGCATAATGAATGTCATAACTACCATGCATATTTGTAAGAGATTTTAGCAGAATGGATCCATGTATGTATGTGTGTGCGCCTATGTTGTGTCTGCCTTTTAGCCTGTCTCTCTGTGTGTGCAGCCGTGATTGTACCTGTTGATGATTCATGTGTCATAGGTCATTGAAAAGCATTATGGACGGTTCCTGGGGGTGTGGTCAGACAGGGCCAATGACCTGTCAGAAAACAGCACAGAAGAAGAAGAGTTCTCAGAGGCGGGACAACACCCTGCCGTGGTCATGTATTGGTCATTGTCTGTGGCAGTCTTCTCCATTGGTGGCATGTTATCGTCCTTCCTGGTGGGATTTGTGGGAGACCTGAAAGGGAGGTGAGAGAGGAAGAATAACATTATGAGGACACAATAGTGCAAGAATTAAAGCTTTTTGTGGAAAAATAAACAGACTGGCAAACTGGCAAAATAAAATTCCAATACCTAAGGAAAATTATGGAATATGGAGAATGATAAGAGTAATGAGAGGAGAGATGGAGGCAAACGTTAGCAGGAAAAAACTTCAACAGTTAAACCAAGATCAATATGGAATAATGCCATGGTACACATGCCCATATCCATCATCCATCTTTCTCTGGAGCTCCCTCTGCCACCTTTCCATCTCCTGTTGTCTTGCAGGGTAAAGGGCATGTTAATGGTCAATGTTCTGGCTGTAGCTGCTGGACTGCTGATGGGTCTTTGCAGGATGTGGAAACCTCACATCATGGTGATCTCCGGCCGTGCTGTTATGGGCTTTTACTGTGGTACAGTTAAGCACAAGTTATAACCTTGAATTAATACTCACATAATTTAGTTTGAAATGTTTATAGATTCTAAACTATAGGATAGTAAAGCTGTTCCCATTATCATTAGGAATATTTCCCTTCATGAATATATTGAAATTATAATTATTTTTATTTTTAAGGGGTTCCTATGTTGCACTTTGATATCCAACAGCAAATGCTCGTTTAGAGTCTGTTAACTCATGATGTGTGTGTTTCAGGACTGACATCTGGGCTAGTGCCTATGTACATTGGAGAAATTGCACCTAAGGCTTACAGAGGTGCTCTGGGAACAATACACCAGCTGGCTATTGTCACTGGCATCCTAATTAGCCAGGTGAGGTACACGCATACGCACACACACACACACACATGCACATGCACAGCAGAATCTTCTGAATATCTGATCACATATTGAACATATAACATAAATTGTATGTGTGTTATTTTGTGTGTGGATGTAGGTAATAGGCTTGGACTTTGTACTTGGTAATGATGAAATGTGGCCCCTGTTGCTTGGACTGTCTGGAGCTCCGGCAGTATTACAATCCTTTCTGCTGCCTCTGTGCCCTGAGAGCCCACGGTACCTTTACATTCGACTGGGCAAGGATCAAGAGGCTCAAAAAAGTAAGACTTATACACAGCAACTCTTGATATCATGCTTTTTTCAAGCTAGCTGTTTCCTCCTGTTATGCTAAGCTAACTGGCTGCTGGCTCTAGCTTCATATCAACCGTGCATACATGAGGTTGGTATCAATCTTTTCATCTAACTCTCATGAACATGCATATTTCTATTCCTTTAACTACATGTAGCTGACAATGCTTGAAATTCGAAAGCAATGCTTTTACTTGTAATAGGCCATCTTTACATTATGGTACTGCTACTTTTACTTAGGTAAAGGATCTGAACACTTGCACATACATTATTGCCACCCTTCACCCTGTGTTTTCTTGGAGGTCTGCTTCGTCTAAAGGGGGCATATGATCCAACTGCTGATCTGGAAGAGATGAGGAGAGAGAAAGAGGAGACACATAGGGAGCCCATGGTCACTATCCTTTCTTTGGTAAGTCTACACCACCTTGCGATATATTATCATGACTACCTATATATTTCCTCTCCTGAATTTTACTTTAACATTCCCATCAACAATTTTAAAGCAAATGACTTTGGTTTTAGGGTTTTAACAATGATAATGAAATAGCTGATGAACTCCCAAGGCCACCGGAACACTCTGATTACATTATACCTTTTAATAGTCCTGACATTCCTCCTCAGGGTGGACAGAGTGTCACACTCTGCCTGTCTGCCATGCAGTGTTTTGCACTTTTGTGTTTAGTTAGCGTTATTTTTGTCTGTTGGGTTTTGGGGGCCTGTCTTGTCTTTCGTCTAGTATTCGGTAACCCTTGTCATGTCTGTTACCCCAGTGATCCCTCTGCATGTCTGTCTCTGTTTTCCCCTGCTCTCTCTCTCTCTCTCCCTACCTGTATCTCGTTAGCCTCATGTCTTTCACCTGTGTTGCTCCCGCCCTGCTCGTTAGTCCCTGTGTATATATACCTGGTGTTTCTGTCTTGTCTTTGTTGGGTCATTGTTTATTGTCACCCAGTGTTGCAGTTTGTTCTTGTGTCTCCAGCCTTACTCACTGTGTCTCCCTGTTACCCTGCTCAGTTTTGGATTCTGGTTTTCACCCTTTTGGATTTCTGTTGGACAGCCTTTGTTTTTGGACTCAGTCAATCAGCCATTCTGTTTGTAAGTGTGCTCGCCTTTTGTTATATTAAAACCCTTCACTGAACTGCACCTGCTAGCCTTCGTGTCCTGCGTTTGGGTCCTCCAACCTGCTCAACCCTGCCTTCACCACAAAACCGTGACACAGAGACATTCAACCTTCCAAATGAATCAGCAACCAAAGTACACTGATATTTTTGTGTCCTGTAATGACGCAGTGATAGTTAATGTGTAGTTAAATAAGTGATATAATAGTGATGTGAAAGTGTAGGAGTCTATGCTCATCAGCCAAATTCAAGCTCAAACCGGTGCATCAACAGACAGGCCAGCTGAGGCAGGATCAGGACACCGTTGAAGTAAGAGCTTTTAATTATGAGCAGCAACTAAGGTTTCAAAATCAGACGTAGTAGCGAGCAGCTCTGATGAAGTCATGCTTCATGGCAAACTTATTAAAAGCTCTTCCAATATCAATGAGCCCCAGATCTCAGCTTTCCCAAATCTGCCCTTGGTGAATTATTCAACTGAATGACTTGTTTAGTTTTAAAGATTGTTGAATAAATGGTAAATACACTCTCTGACACAATCTACTGTAAAAAGGCTGCGGATGAAGCCATCCCACCGTGGCTTGCTCCCATGTGAAACGAAAAGATTTCAGAAATCCCAAAACGCATTCAAATATTTATTTCCTGCATAACAGGTTTAGAAAACCATTGCTCTGATAATATTTCACTGGTCTATATTCTCTCCAAGATCCGCTCCTCTGTGTACAGAAAGCAGCTGATTGTTGCCCTCATGATGCACCTCTCTCAGCAGTTGTCTGGCATCAATGCGGTGAGTGGCAAATTAATTTTACCTGCGCCTTCCTGTTAATCATTCAGTTTACTAAACTTAAACTAAAATGATAGTGATGTTGATGACATGAGAAGATGACATGAAATTGTTTCATTGTTAAAGCTAAAAAAAAAATGGTCAATCATTAAAAGAAAGCTGGAGGTTTTTGTGTATGAATATGTATAGCACAGAAGAGAAAAGCAAACTCACAAACTTTTCCTTTATATTTAATTACGGAAAACCTGTACTTGTTTTGTCTTCAAGATCTTTTATTACTCTACGGATATCTTCAGTCGGGCTGGTATCAGTCAGCCAGTCTACGCCACTATAGGAGTCGGGGTCATCAACACAGTCTTTACTCTGGTGTCTGTGAGTAGCTACATGCACACCCATATGGATATTAAACCATGAACGTGCACTGGTATTATCCTATTTCTTCTACACACGAAACCTCTACAAACACACAGATAAACCGTGTGTTTATGTTCTAGGTTGTACTGGTGGACAAGGCTGGCAGGCGCACTCTGACTCTGGCTGGACTGGGAGGGATGTGCGGTTGTGCAATTGCCATGACAGTGGGCCTCAAATTCCAGGTTCGTTCAGTCAGGTGTCAGAGCTTTAGTTTGTTAGCAATTTGACCTGAACTTCTATCTACTTATGGGACTGCCCAGTTCTAATGGACCAGCCTTATTCTTTACCGCCTGTACTAACTCTGAGACAAATTTGTTGATCAGCTGCACTTTTTCTAACTTTTGTTCTCCAAGTGTTGTGTTGCTTTCACAATAACATGTGTGGCTAGTATGAGAATGTTCATCACATATTTAATATAAATTGTCATTATGAGCCTGAAAGTTCAACAATAGTTTGAATTTTTTTTAACTCAAGGTCCACTTGCAAGCTTTTTCTGGAACTTTCAACTGCATCTTGCGGTCTTCATCAGCATTTAGCTCCTTTGTCATGGGTATAGCTCGACTATCGTTGTGGTGGAGAACTCCAGTAAAAGATTATAAGTGGACCTTAAGTTGAGATTGGTATGCATGTGAAAAACTTATCAATAGAGGCAAAAGTATTTGTTTTCTGTAACAATTTAATCTTTTACACAAATTAAAGGTAAAGAAACAAACAGGACAATGATTCCCAAAGAGAAAGAAAATCAGAAGGTTCAGTTCTGCAAAAAGTTAATGTTTATTGAAGTTTCTGATGCATACAAAACAAATGCATTTGAAGTAATCTGGAAACTACCCAGGCGGGAAACTGTTATACTTGACTGATGTACTCTTCCCTCCAGAGTGACTACTCGTGGATGAGCTATGTCAGCATGTCAGCTATCTTCCTCTTCGTGAGTTTCTTTGAGATTGGTCCTGGTCCCATTCCATGGTTTATAGTCGCTGAACTGTTCAGCCAGGGACCTCGGCCTGCAGCCATCGCTCTCGCTGGCTGCTGCAACTGGACCAGCAACTTCATTATAGGCTTAACCTTTCCGTATATACAGGTAGGCAGAAAGGCCACACGTGTGTACTGTAAACTTGGGGTGGCATGTCTCTGCTTCATTATCACACACATTTAGATACACTGTCTCTCCTGACTCCTGTTTTTTAAAATCTTTTTGTCCTCTTTCGTTTCAGGCTTGGCTGGATAGTTATGTGTTCATCCTGTTTGCTGTGCTGCTCCTTGGTTTCACTGTGTTTATTTATCTTCGGGTCCCTGAGACCAAGGGCAAAACTTTTGATGAGATTGCTGCTGTCTTCCACAAGGGCCGAAAAAAGTTGGCACAGAGCCCCAAAGACGATATGGAACTACAGCAGCTCAAAACATCCACAGATGCTTGAAACAACTGTTTGTGTAGTGTATTTGTATTCGTGTCAAAGGTTGTGTCTCTTTCAGTATTTCAAATGTGAAAAAGTGCTAATGTACATTTTAGTACTATAATTACATGGTGAATTAAGGACTCGTGTAAACAATTTTCAATGTAAATGTAGGTGCTACACAAAAACCAGCAGTGACTTACAATATCATGTTTCCGTTATATGGAGTGGTGTTTACATTTAATCAAAATATCATTCTTTTATTGCAGTATTGTGACTTAACGGTTAAAGCAGCTACAATCAATATTGGACTACATGACTGTGATGATTTTTATGTGAAAGGGGTCGTATTGTATTCAACCTATAGAAAATTATGATCCGACTCTGCAGTTCCCCTCGGCTCTACTAAGCTTTTGTAACCAGGTGATATGGTCAAACCTTAAATATACAGGAGATTAAAGTAACAAAACCTCTATTTGCACAATTTTCTGCTGTAGCGAGAATGCTGCAGGTGTTGATTTTAGACAGCAGAGGGCATAGCGTTGCTGACGACTCAGTATTCGAGCGGGAAGACGCGGAGAGAGTGAACGAACGGTGGCCAGATAATAGTAGGATCTAACTTTGTTGGCGGCTCTGCATAAACTGTACTGTGAATGTAACATCATGTCAAATAGTTCAGATGGGGATGAGATGGAGTGGATGATGTCCAGATCTGTAAGATTGAAAAGGGACTTGAGAGGGAAAAGTTGGTCAGAACATAGCGAGACCGGCGAGGGAAGTAATAAGAAACTGAGAGCTAGCCAGAGTGAGAAACAGAAGCCTGAGAATACGGAGAAAGTGCAAGGAAACGATTGGAAAGTTATAATTGAGTTCAATCAGGATGGTGGACACTATCACCCAATTAAACTTACCAAGGCGATTGAGAAGGAGATTAGAAAAAATCAAATTAGCAAGATTTTTGAACAATAAATGAATACTGATACATGCAAGCAGCAAACAACAAGAAAAGATTCTTAGTATGTCCACACTTCAAGGGGAAAGGATGAAGGCCCACATCCCAGGAGCAACAGCAAAGGTTAGAGGAGTTATATCAGGAGTCCCTTTGAATATGTCAATGGAAGATGTTAAAAATGAGATTCAGGGAGGCAAAGCAGTTGAGGCTACTAGACTAAAAAGCAAACGAGATGGATCATTAAAAGACACACTATCTGTGGTTGTGCAATTTGAGAGAACCCTCCCTAAGTCAGTCCAAATGGGATACATAAATTACAGCGTGAGAGAATACATCCCTCCGCCTATCAGATGCTATAAATGTCAAAGGATGGGGCACACCGCTCAGCAGTGCAAAGGAAAGCTAAGTTGTGTTAGATGTGGGGGCCAGCACAAGTATGGGAAATGTGAAAAGGATGCAAAGATTAAATGTAACAGTGGAGGAGAGCATAGTGCTGCATTTGGTGGATGTGAAGTGAAAAGAGAAGCCAGAGAAGCCCGAAAGGTGAAGATATTGAACAAAGTATCATATGCAGAAGCTCTAAAGAAAGTAAGAGAAACAGGATCAAATAACAAAAACTCCAGTGGAATTGTCCAAAGAAACATAACACCAGTTAATCAGACACAAAACCAGATTCCAGCACACACACAGAAGAAAAGTGACAGAATTAAGGCTATTGTAGAAGCAGCAGGAAAACTTCTTGATATGAAAGATATTAAAGCAGATCAAATACATGCATTGTTGACGGTAACTGAAAATGGAAATACACAAACTGAGGGTTAGGACGCTTATAATGGTTCTTCACATACTACAGTGGAACGCAAGAAGTCTTATAGCTAATGGTCAAGAATTCAAAAAGTACATTCATGAATTAGATGTTCCAGATGCAATATGTGTACAAGAAACTTGGTTACGAGACAGACTAGATTATGTGATACCAGGGTTTAGCTCTATAAGGTACGATAGACCTAACAACCAAACTGGTGGAGGGTGCATCACCTTTATCAAGGATGGGTTGGCCTACAGGGAATCCCCAAGCTCAGAAGATTCAGAATGTATAATAGTTGAAATCTATAGCCCAAGGAAAGAGGGAAATGTTAAATTGATTAATTTCTATAACCCATGCAAAAACTTAGATATCAATAAACTGAATGAAATGGCAGGGACTGTATACAGGAAAGAAATATGGTGTGGGGACTTCAATGCACACAACAGCTTATGGGGCAGCAATCACACAGATAATAATGGGGACATAATTGAAGAAATGATGGAAGAAAGATCACTGGTCTGCATTAATAATGGACAGGGAACACGAATGGATGTGAATAGGGGTAAAACATCA
>NC_060160.1:9576946-9592683 GCF_021292245.1 Micropterus dolomieu | reverse complement strand
GTTTAGCTCTATAAGGTACGATAGACCTAACAACCAAACTGGTGGAGGGTGCATCACCTTTATCAAGGATGGGTTGGCCTACAGGGAATCCCCAAGCTCAGAAGATTCAGAATGTATAATAGTTGAAATCTATAGCCCAAGGAAAGAGGGAAATGTTAAATTGATTAATTTCTATAACCCATGCAAAAACTTAGATATCAATAAACTGAATGAAATGGCAGGGACTGTATACAGGAAAGAAATATGGTGTGGGGACTTCAATGCACACAACAGCTTATGGGGCAGCAATCACACAGATAATAATGGGGACATAATTGAAGAAATGATGGAAGAAAGATCACTGGTCTGCATTAATAATGGACAGGGAACACGAATGGATGTGAATAGGGGTAAAACATCATGTTTAGATATCGCACTGGTATCAGATAATTTGGTAAACGCATGTGAATGGTTTGTTATGAATGATTCTACCATAGGAAGTGACCATTTTCCAGTTCTCACTATTATTAATACAAATGTATGTTTCCAAGAAGGAAGTACGATTAACAGATGGTGCTTTGAGAAAGCAGACTGGGAAAAATTTAGGTTATGTTGTACGAAGTCAGCAAACCTTGTGATGTTAGAAGGTGATGTAGAGGAATGCACAAAGCAAATTACAGAACACATTATAAATGCAGCACATTTAAGTATTCCAAAAAGAACAACAAAGGGCAGGAAGAAAGTGGTCCCCTGGTGGAATGAGGAGTGTAGCAGAGCTGTAAAAGAACGAAACAAAGCCTTTAAAACATTAAAGAAGAATTTATCACAAGAGAGTGTTTTGGATTTTCAAAATAAAAGGGCAGTGGCACGTAGGACAATTAAGTTAACCAAAAAGAAAAATTGGAGAGAGTTCTGTTCCACCATAGGTAGAGGTGTAGAGTTAGGGGATATATGGTCTATGTTTAAAAGAATGAGTGGGAAAAGGAAAGCGATTAAAATCCCAGCTGTGATAGATGGAGGAAAGACGGTGGGGTCAGACTAAGAAAAGAAATAGATGTTGGGTAGGGCTTTTGCGGCTATGCATAGTGGTGATCACCTTATGGATATTCATAAGCAATAGAAAGACCTGGCACTCAGAGAAAATAAGGACGTGAAGCTGAAGAGGGAGGATGGTACAACAACTTTAGATGTGGATTTTACAATAACAGAACTCAATATAGCTCTGCTTGGCATGGGATATACAGCCTCAGGACAAGACCAGTTATGTTATGCCATGTTCCGACAGCTGCCAGTAGGGTCAATTAAGCTAGTGGTAAGACTGTTCAAAAAAATATAGAAGGATGGAATAATACCGAGAAGTTGGAAAAGTGCAGTTATACTACCGTTTAGCAAACCTGGTAAAGACCCAACCAATCCTGGTAATTATAGACCCATAGCTCTGACATCTCACTTATGCAAATGGATGGAGAGGATAATAGTTCGTAGGTTATCACATGTAATGGAACAGAGAGGACTACTGAGTAATATACAAAATGGATTTCGGAAAGTGTGCTCCACAACAGATGCTCTCGTTAGAGTAAGTAATGAGGTAGAAAAGGCACTGAAAATGAAAGAGCTGATGATAATAGTGTATTTTGACATTGAGAAGACATATGATACTATGTGGAGGGAAGGACTACTTATTAAACTAAATAGAATGGGGTTTGAAGGAAGGATTTATAACTGGATACTAGACTTTTTAACAGATAGGAAAATTAGAGTAAAGGTTGGATCAGAAATTTCTACAGAGTTTAAGGTAAATAATGGCATTCCCAGGGGAGCGCAATTAGCCCTATATTATTCAACATTATGATTAATGACATATTTTCAGATTTAGATGGACACATCAAATCAGCATTATATGCAGATGATGGGGCCATATGGATGAGAGGAAGAAATGAGACACATGTGTTAGAGAACATTAGGAAAGCAATAGGGAAAGTAGAGAAGTGGTCATTCAAGTGGGGATGCAGAGTCTGTTGAGCCAAGTCCAAGTCAGACAAATCACCTGATGTGCAGATTCCTGTCCCAACTGTTCGTCAGAGACAGAAATGGAATCCTGAGTCAAGAGTCCAGCCCCCGATACCAGCTCCTCGCAAAAGTAAAAGAGCAAATGCAGGTGCTCACCCAAACCCACATCATGAGCCCAGATCAGTTTTAGAGTCAATGTCGCTGAGCCCTGCAATGGTATCTCATATCCTTGCTAGTCTGGGAACTGTATTTTTCAGAGAAGCTCTTAATGAAGTTAAGAACAGTTACTCTGTCATCGAGGACGTTGACAGTTAAGCAGAGGAGAATGTAACCAGGTGATATAGTCAAACCTTAAATATACAGGAGATTCAAGTTACAAAACCTCTATTTGCACAATTTTCTGCTATAGCGAGAATGCTGCAGGTGTTGATTTTAGACAGCAGAGGGTATAGCGTTGCTGACTCAAACAGCCGCGTGCTTGCAGAGAGGTCAAGGGGCGCCGGGAAAATACAGGAAGTAAACTGCGCTATTTTGCATGGACTGGCTGCTGCTGTTATCGGATAGCCAACGCTTGTGGAAGAAACCCTACGTGTGGGCCACGAGAGCTCGTTATCTGTGAGTTAGAGGTGCCACTGCCATATTTTTGTAACCGTGTTTATGCCGCTTTATGTGCCAACTTTGGGCTGTATTCCTGTTATATATGTAATAGTTGCCACGTGTATGCAGAAGTAGTATTGAGTTTCTATTTTTGACTCAAAGAAGACCATTTTACCTTCACTTTGTTTGTTTTTGTTTTTTTTGTACATTCCCCAGTTACTCCAGTGGAGCGACTGCATTTTTGCTTCAGTTTACATAAAAGTACCAGCCCTGAAGGTGGGAAAACAATAAAAAGAAACCCTGCAAATCGTATTTGAAGTTGTGTGTGTAACTTGTCCCGGCTTCACTTTATAGTGTCTTTTAGTGTTGTGGAATTCAGTTCACCACTCTCATGGCATAGTTTTCGAATAACCTAATTTACACTACCTGCCCAGCACCAAATGGCAGGCAGACAAAGTAAGCAAAAAGCTGGTGAACATAACGGAGCATTTAGGAGCTAAAGAATGAGCTTTAAGGAGAGTGAATGTGGTGGAAAGTGGTGGCTAAAAACACAACTCCAAAAGAATGCTAACGTTGCCCTGTGTCTGCTGGATCTTTGAATAGGAAACTTTTTTGCATTCAAGATAGCATGTCACTTTTGTGTTCACAGGTTGTTATTACTGAACATTTAAAACAACTCAAACTGTGGAATTACTGAGCCAGGAAATTAAACAGTATTTATATTTGCAGAAACCTAAAGAGAAGGGATGGTAAACTATTACTTAAAGATTCTGTTATACTGTAGTGATATTTGGTTACCTCATTCTGACATCATCATTATCAATCCACGTTATGTCTCTTGAAATATAATAATACACTTAATCTACTCAAAAATGTGTTTTGCTTGTTACTTCACTTGAATGTTTGACCTTCACTGTATGTACGTGTGTGTGTGTGTGTGTGTGTGTGTTTATTCTGGAGGGAACTTTAACCTGAATGCACACTAACTGATGGGGACTCATGTCAATTTTTGTCCCCACGGGCACAGTGGAACAAATGTGTGCATGTATGTATGAATTTGACACTAAAGGCTGTTTTCACATTCATCTGCTGAAGGGGGAAAGTTTCTCCGTGCTCACCTTAAACCTAAGTTTAAGGCATGTATGCACAAGTATTACTTTCTGCCAATTGTGGTTCTATACATAACTTACATAAATGTAGAATAGTTATAGATTGTGTTTTTTCAATAAGGGAGAAACTGTTGACATAATTTGATTAATATTTAAGCTTTTTCTGAAAATAAATCACATTTATTTATTAATATCATAACTTTGATTGGATGTAAAATGTATTGCTTCAAATGCAACCAATAACCCTAATTAAAAATGTGTTGTTACCGTTAATGACTTTCACCCCTCACTGGGTTGGTGATGCTTACGTTGATTTCAGCTCTAAGTGTTTGTATGTGTGCGTTAATGGGAATGTGGATCTTTCAGATCAATTTGAGAAGTATCTATGATCTCGTTCCACATTTCATTGTGCGTCATGTAATGTGGGGAAATGATCTTTGTCTTGACTCGGTCTCGCTCTCCCTCGGTGTTGGTCTCGACTTGGTCTCAGCCCCTAAAAGTCTTGGTCTTGTCTCAGTCTCGATAAACTGTGGTCTTGGTCTTGACTACAGCACTATTGGCAGGGGATCTTTAAGAAAACACAAACAACAGTGAATTGACCAGTATGAAAGCATAAAAAATGCTTTCAGTATGAAAGCATAAAAAATGCTTTCATACTGGTCAATTCACTCAAAGACACAGCTTTTCACAGTTTTACACAGCCCCCAGCAATTCCCCAGGACTTATTTAACACTAATGACAAGACCTTTCCAGTAGCGCGTTTTTGCTCTGTGCTAAACAGTTGTGAGTCAAAACACACCCGGGAACACAGGAACCTTGCAGTACAGTTATCCATCTCTCAAATATGGTACCATAAAAAATAAGCCTTCTTTCTACGTATTAGAGAAAGAAAATACGTTCCCTTTGCTCTGTTTAGATTAAAATTAAAGAAATAATTCAAAAACACATGATGAGTTTAGGCATATCTTATATCCCATCCCAAGTTTCAATCCTTCATTGCCAGATCAACATGGCTGATTTGAATTTGTTTTAGAGAGCTCAGCTGACCTAAACAAAGAATAAACAACAAAATATAAAAATAAATAGTAAAACCATGAAGCACACAATACATTCAGTATAAAACAGATTGATAATATCCAACCCATACAATAATCATAAAAGCATAAAACAATGGGTAACGTAAAATCCAACATATATAAACACTATAAATAAGCACGTAGGGAAATTACTGGCAACATCAAACGACCCACCAGATAAAGTGCTTCAAACCATCTGCCCTATTGCACAAATGATTTGCTCTCCCCCTCCTCTATTAAACTGTACCATATCATCACTAGATATACCAATTTGTTTCAGTTGTCTCTCAGCTGTCTCTCAGGTTCTTTCTTCACAATAGTAGTGGTGTTATACCCCATTTCAGGGTGGAGCAGATTGTCACTCCCAGGAATTTGTAGCTGTCCACTTGTTGAATTTCACTTGATGGCCAAGGGAAGGTGGTCCCACAGTCCACCAGGGATCTCTCAGGGATTCTCTCTCATCACTCCTGTAAGCTGTTTTAACGTTGTTGGAGATCAGATCCACTACTGTGGTGTCATCTGTGAATTTAAAGATCCTGAAAGACAGGGAGTAGGAAATACAGTCATTTTGTGTACAATGAGTACAGGAGTGGGGATAGTAAACACCCCTGTGGGGCCCAAGTGATAATGTTTAAGAACTTGCCTCCTCTCCAACAAAAACTGAAAGACTCACTGACACTGTGACTGTTCAGCTCCCATTGTCTCACCTCACTGCAGCCTTCGACACCATCAACCACTCCACTCTTCTCTCCCGACTGGAAACTTACTCCAATATTATTGGCACTGCACTCTCCTGGCTCCACTCTTACCTCACCAACAGACAACAGTTCATCAACATCAATAACTGCACCTCCTCCACTGCTCCTTTGTCACATGGCATCCCCCAAGGTTCGGTGCTTGGTCCTCTCCTGTTCATCATTTACATCCTGCCACTCTGTAATATCATACGTAGATATGGTCTCCACTTCCACTGCCACGCTGATGACGTCCAGATCTACATCTCCACCAAATCCATCACAAC
Source organism: Micropterus dolomieu (assembly GCF_021292245.1). Lineage (NCBI taxonomy): Eukaryota > Metazoa > Chordata > Actinopteri > Centrarchiformes > Centrarchidae > Micropterus > Micropterus dolomieu. The sequence continues at coordinate 9,586,891 of NC_060160.1, read as the reverse complement.
AGTTACCTCTGCGACTCTGACCAACTGCCTCACCGACATACAAACCTGAATGCAAACCAACTTCTTACAACTCAATTACAATAACCCTTCCTACCTCACAGACCTGCTCCACCACCACAGTCCCTCCCGCAGCCTCCACTCCTCTGACACTAACCTCCTTTCACCTCAAATCAGTACCAAGCACCGTACCTGGGGCGACAGAGCTTTCACCATTGCAGCCCCCTCCCTATGGAACTCCTTCCCCATACACATCCAAGACTGCAGCGACATGGACTCTTTCAAATCACTTATCAAAACCCACCTATTTAGACTAGCTTTTAACATCAAATAATGTTATATTACACCTGCTGCTGTTTGTTATTTTGTTATTTATATGGTCGCCCCTTCCTCTTGTGTATTTCCGCATGTTTTTATCTACTATTCATATATTTTATATTATGATATTTATGTTTTTAATCTGTTTTAAATGTACATAACTTCTGCTTTTACTGTAAAGTGTCTTTGAGTGTCCTGAAAAGCGCTATAGAAATAAAATGTATTATTATTATTATTGTGGAATAGTATTAAAAGCGGAACTGTAATCGACAAACAGAACGCTCACATTGTTGTCACAGGCCTCTAGGTGTTAAAGAATAGAGTACATGCACAATGACCTGCATGCATCATCAACAGACCTAACAAACTGATAAGGCTCAAGGACAACACTGGAGAGATGGTTACATACCAGACATTCAAAGATTTTAATGATAACAGATATCAAAGCAACAGGTCTGTAGTCATTCAGGCAGCTTAGGTTGGATTTCTTAGCCACAGGTATAATCACAGCAGACTTAAAACATGCTGGGACCCTCTGCTGTGCAATAGACCAGGTAAAAATAGGGGCAAGTTCATATGCACAACATTTCAGGGTAGGCTATACTAGATGACACCAGATCGGGGCCTGCACCCTTCCTGTTTTGCCTGCACAGCAAGTTTCTTACCTCATGCTCCTGGATTTAAAACAGTGGAGTAGCAGGTTCAGATACACTGACAGAACAAGGCTGTGGGTCTGCTTTAGTGTCAAACCTGCAATAAAAGTTGTAAAGCTCATCAAGCAATTTAGGTTCAGTATCTGGGGTAACATTTTGTAATTAGTCATTGATTTAAAGCCCTGCCCCTTTATGTCCTTAAAATTTAACCTTGTTTTTAAATACTTTATGCTTTCTTTTACCGTCTTTTCAAATTTCTACTTAGAAGTCTTAAAGACATTTGTCACCTGATTTGAAAGCTTCATTTGTTTTAACAATATTTTAATATCTACTGAACCATGGCTTATTATCACTATAAAACATTACAGACTTGGATGGAACATTTGAAAGTGTGATCACATCAGCAAAAGAGTCCAGATCATCATGGTCTCTGCAATACAGTCCAGTCAGTTGTAAAAACAAAACGAAACAACAACAAAAACAGTCACTTAGCATATCTGTTGCTTGGGGGGACCATTGTCTCTGATGGTATTGTGGGAGTACTCATTACAGTGTGAAACGTCTGTGGAACACGAGAGCACGTGTTTTTCCTCCCTCTGGTAGCTGTAAAAATGTTTTGTCTATATGTCGGCAGTGCTGACGTGGTTTAAATCACCCAAACGTACAGAGTCTGGATTGTTGATTTCAATCTTCATAATATGGGCGAATTGCTGCTGAGAGGCAGCCGTGCCCCCCGGCTTCAGGAGGGATGTATACAGCAATCAGGATGAAAGATGCAAAATTCCCCGAGGACAGAATAAGTGACCCAAGTTGGGGGGAGCATGGCAACGGTGCATTATTAGATGACCATATGTTCTGTATTTTAAAATCTGAATTTGTAAAGTGACTGGCAACTATAACTGTTAAATAACGTTATGTTAAAGTATATAATAGCAGATAATTAAAACAGTGATGTAAAGTAGGTCTACCTCAAAATGATAGCCTACGTAGAACTAACTAAGTTACCCTCCACCACTGATTGTAACTGTAGGCCTATCTGCATATTTTACTATAACCATTTAGTCGAACAACTCACTTGCGAGGCTCCTATTTATTTTGGAGAGTTCTGTGCGGTGTGCGTACGTCCCAGGCAGACAGCTCTGCACTATGAGCCTCCCCCACCCCCTCTGCACCGCGTCACGCGAGCCAGTACCTGCCCTTTCTGCTCCTCCTGCGGTACAAAAGCTCTACGCATGCGAACTGACTTTCCCTCTTTGTTGTAAGCACGACAGAAGGTAAGCTAAACGTAAGGGGTTATAAGTAAAACGTTTTTACAAATGAGTTAACGTTAAGTAACGCCTGCCCTAATGTGTAACACTGGGAGGCAGTTGTCGTCTCGGTAGTTAAGTCAGCAACTTCTACGTAGTGAGGCGATGTCTGGTTAGCAATTGAAATAAGTTAGCACACTACTTTAGCTAACATTAGCTGCAGCCAATGTCAATGGGTGTGGGTCGTGTTTGAAAGCTAACGATGACAGAAAGCACACGAGGTTGGAACCTAAAGCTAGCTTGCTGGATTACGCTACAGTGGAAGATGCTCATCTGGCCCAGCTGCCACGTAACATAGCTAGTTAATGGTGTTTGCTAGCTTTTCAACCTGAGCTGCCTAGCCGTTCTAACGCTAACTTGGAGCATTTTTAAGATTACTTTATGAAGTCCGTGAACTAACGTTAACAATGCAGCTAACATATTTCACTCGTTAGGCACCCCCCCCCCCAGACAGTGTGCAAAAGCAAATTTGATTGCAGCAACATGGCGTAAATTATATGTAAATTCGACACATTAGCATCTAACGTTAGCGGTTAGCTTTTCAGATAGTTGGCTAGTGAGATGTGGTTGCACCACCTTGGATAATTGCGCACAAGTGGAGGGAGTTGATGATGAAATTAGTGCATACAAAGCTACCAATTTGCAGTATTAAAGCGAATCGGCTTTAGCTTGGAAGTATACATTTTAACGTAGAGCAATGTGCAGCAAAGCACTTTTAGTTGACATCTCCCACTCTGATCATTTTTTTGTTGGTTGTGTTTTTTGTTTTTTAAAGCACTTGCGGCCTGGCCACAGTCTTCTGACTTTCAGGAAAAAGACTGAGCGTGACCACATAAGCACAACATCTCTGGCAATATAATTTTCCTCAATAACAATATAATTGTTCAATATATCATCAATAAATATTTCATTTGAATCACGAACAAATTGGCACTTAATTTTTCTAATAAAATGTTTATTTTGTTGAGGAAAAGGGACTGAAAAGGTTTACCAATCATATTTGTTGAATATTTTTTTGAATGTTCTATCTCAGATTTGTTCAGTGATTCACTGTTTGGCATCAAGTGTTTGCCACATTCTGACCATAAAGGAAAGTTTAACCACATAATTAACAATCTGGTTTCTTAAATTTTCACTCGGGAGCAAAAAACAGCCTTTAAGAAATAATAATTTGACAGTTATCGAGATAATTACCGACTGGGTTGTTCCTTTTTATATTTGCAGTAATGGTTCCTCATCCTTTTAAGTAATACTACTGTCAGTCACATCTTATGCTTGTTCTTCATTTTTCTCCTGTTTAACACAGAAGTAGTCCATCATGGCAGATGATGATTTCACCTCTGGGGACTCTGGGGCCTCCACAACATATCCCGTACAGTGCTCTGCACTGAGGAAGAATGGCTATGTCATGTTGAAAGGGCGTCCCTGTAAGATCGTTGACATGACTACCTCCAAGACTGGCAAGCATGGGCATGCCAAGGTAAAACTTCCTTGTGCATCCTTTTGGAATGCAGAGCTTAAGGCACTTTCGTAATTTAGCCTCGAACTGTTGTGCATGTGACCCCCAGAGCTAATTTGGCTCAAGGTCGCATTTAATCAGTGATGGTGTTTTCCCAGGTTCACCTTACTGGACTTGACATCTTTACTCAGAAGAAGTTAGAAGATATCTGCCCATCTACTCATAACATGGATGTCCCAAATGTAACAAGGAAAGACTACCAGGTGAGATATCCCTGATTGATATTTTGGTGTAACCTAGGGAGCACCAAGGGGAATGCAGCATTTGTAATGTGTACTAGATGTTGTCAGTTGAAAGAAGTTGGTGTGGAAGCCAATAATTGTTTCTCGGTCCACTATATGGGGTTTGGCATTTGTTTCGACAACCAGTGCATCCATTTCATATAATGTTGTGGATTTTATACAACACAAAGGTGTGATGTGAGAAAATGATTTCAATTGCTAAACGTTGAATGCGTCAGAACTGTGCTGTTGTCTCAGTAGTTGTGAAAGGATATACAGGTTTTGAACAGGTTTTGGCTTGGCCAACAAGCAGTCTCTTCTGCCCTGATGAGAGGGCTCTTTTGGCATAGCAATTCAACAGAAGAAAACAGTGGTTGATAAATTATGGAAAGACGAGGCTTTGTTTTTAGGATGAGCTTTGCTCAACTGAACTTGTGCTTAGCGTACACCTGCAGCAACCCACCATGGCCATGTTCCACAGTGGCTCAGTCTTTTTCTTTTTTTTTTTCTTTTTTTTTTTTTGATTTGGGTTTCATTTACTGTACTGTAAAATACTGTGTGTGTGTATAGCATGAGTACTGTATTGGCACATGTGTGTACAGCAGCAAAGAACAAAAGGGTTTTTTGCCCCCCCCATCTGCACGCAGCCGTCTACTGACAAACTCTCCACAAGATGGAGGGACACAGAACGCTTGTCGACACATTTAAAGACCTGGCGTGTAAAAAGAAAAGCAGGGTTCATTCAGTGTTTCCCACACATATGCTTTACTTGGGCGGGCCGCCCAGGTTAGGGAACCCACTGGAGCATTTATCAGAGAAACGGTGATTACGTTACATGATCTACTGATGGAGAAAGTCGCCAATGTGGACATACAGGGAGAGGGAGACGGTAAAGCACCTTTTCCACTGCAAGGTGCAACCATATACAGAATATTACTGGATGAAGCCACCATGCTGATTTGAATGGAGAACAGTAAAGCCAGTTTTGGACTAATAAAATACTACAGGGCTGTTTCCTGTTGACAGCAGTGTCTACTGTGCATGATTGCGCTACATAACTGTGGTTTAATGATGTAGGACAGCAGCAGAAACACCGTAATTCTGGTAGCTGCATAGCTGCGCCAACAAAGTCTCATGGCTCAGTGTGTTTGACTCGGATCGTCACTGATTAATCGGTGCATCTACGAGGCTCACCTGTCAAACCACAATGCAGCGTCCCTGATCGGCGAATAGTTTTTTTTTTTTTATTTATTGTTTAATTGAGAGTTTATAATCTAAGCAATACGGTTACATCTCTTGTGTGCGACGGGGTGTCACGGGGTTTTGATGTAATTATTGGGCCTATATGGATCCCGCCGTGCAGGTTTTGGTCGGATCACTGTCCGATCTCTGGCTTACCCCATGGCCATGGGTGTTTGTTTTATTTATTTATTTATTTTTTTTTCTTAAATGCTTCAGGTAGCATTGGCACGTGTGTACAGCAGCAAAGAAAAGTTATGATTCTATCTATCCTCATTGTGCACTGTAGCACAATACTAATGATCTCTCTGAAAAGGCAAATCGCGGAGGCACTTAAATCATTCATGATCTAATATCGCACATCCCTACTACTCTATCGGTTCAGTTCTTTATTGATACTGTGTTAATTTTTTTTACAAAATATATTTAAATTTCAGAAGATTGGCATTGAATATTTTAAATAACTATTTCTAGAGTAGCAACAGTAATGTTTACACCAGCAAATTCACTATATAATCTCTCTATCTCTCTGGAAACAAATGTAAAGTGCATAACATTTCTGACATCAGGAGTTTAGAAAGAATTCAGACACCAGATCAGTCCTTCTACCTGTACTCTGTCCTCGTTCTGCTGATGTGATTCACTGCCTGCAGGTATTGCTGGTAGAGCGAGGAGGGACTGGTTTGTCTCAGTCAGCAGTTGTTTATAAGAATTTGCCACGTTAAGACTAAGCTAAACAGTTGCACTACACACAGCTTTCATTTTAGCTTGTCTGAAATAATTCGCTGTTAGCTGAGGTAGTGCTCAATGCTTCTGTAAAACACCGCAGCGGTGTACGAGACTTCTACCAGAGCACTTTTTTTTTTTTTTTTATTCTTTGAGATGTTTATGCATGTTGAAAAGGTGTATTGGTAAAATATTGGCTTTTTAAATTAAAGGTGGTTTTGCACTTTACTACGACGCATGTTTAGAGGTTATCGAGGTAACTTCAGCTTTAACCCGGATTCTCAGTCCTACGATGAATGAAGTCATGTATTTGAGATCAGAGACAAGGCTCTTAGACAACCAGTGTTTCCCATAGGATTTTAAGAGACTATGGTGGGTGGGCCTTGGACACTCTCGGGGGTCCGTGGGCATGACCCCCCCCCACCCCACCAGGCCTCTACAGTGCGACGATTTTGGTCGCATATGCCCCAAAAAAAATCTGTGTGCGAACTGGAAAAATGATTTAAGAGCACAATGTGAGAGTAACTACCGTAATCCCGCCATCCTGCCCGCTGCACTGCTAATCGTTCAATACACCCTGCCCCAAATAGCATGAAGGATGCGACGCAAAGCTGGTGTCAGTCAAATGACAGTTGTCGAAACTCTGGCAGGAAAAATGCCAGCTTGTCACTGGTGCACCGGTATCAAAGTTATTATAGTTTTGGATTTTTCATTAGTTTTTTTTTTTTTCGTTTTGACTGTTTCAGTTTAGTTTTCAACATGGGTTTGCTAGTTAAACTTTTATTTTTAATATGGTTAAGTTTAGTGTTGGTGGTAGTTTTAGTCTGTCGCTGCACGATGCCAAGTCCAGTTTAGTTCAGTCAGTTAAAATACAAGTACAATCATTATAAATGACCAGCAGACACCTTAACCCAGTGCCAGTGGAGCTCACTATCAATGTACTCGACAAGTTCATCACACATGCAGAATGAGCCCTAAGCAAATCCATCAGAACAAAACAAGGAAAATCACTCAAAATGTAGGCTTTATTTAGGTCCTATAAATAAATGAAAACTAAGGATATTTACTCTTTCATTTTAGTTAGTTTTACAAACCTACAATACAGTTTTAGTTATTTTTTTTTTTTTGTAAGGCCTTGTTTTTATTTCAGTTAACGACAATGTTTTTTTTTACATCTAGTTTTTGTTATTTCGTTCGTCTTTGTTAACAATAATAACCTTGACCGGGATAGATCCCGGTGGGCTGCTTCAGAAGCTTGTTACAAAAACAAAGACGGATGCAGTGTCAGCAGCTGGAGCGGGGTTAGTGAACCCTATGAACACGCTTATAGCTGGGTTGACTTCCCGTTCCCAGTTGTTGGGCTTAGTAAAGCCAGGTAACGATAAAGATCCTGGGTATGTTGAATGTTTCTACTGCAGCCTCTGACAGTCTAGCCAGCTCCTTTAGTAAGGAAAGTAGCTATTGGCTTTCCTAAAAGTCACTAAATAGCATTGTTACCTAATTTGCCTAATTGTGCATGTAATTGATAGACACTGTAGTAGAGGAATAATGTCGTGGGAGAGACCGTTATTAAACACCCTAACAATGTTAAGAACTACAGTCATGTAGTTCCAACATTGTGGCTGCAGGACCCGTTGCTCTGAACGTTTAGAACTACAACCAGTGCTTGAAGGAGGGGAAAAAATAGGTGCTAGTACTCTTCCCCCAAAAATAATGTGGCAGGTGACAATTCAAAATAAATATAATGCAGTAATCAGCTTTTGGACAAGGCATTTGTTCTATATTTCAGTTGCATTGCAATGTTTTCTTATTATGTATTGTTTCACTAACATTTTCTCGTTGCAAGCTGGTTTTCTGAACATTTTTAACAAGCTTTCAAAAAGATTCTGACCTTAGCGCTCCTTATTAGCTAGGCTCCTTACATGCTTGCTAATAACTGTTTTTTTTTAATTTTTTTATTTTTTAAGCTGCGTCTCTGACACTGACAGCGTTGTGTTGGAAAAATTTGTGCAGCTGTGTTCATGGTTCATGAGGGAGAGAGGGACAGGTGAGCGTGAGAGGATGTGCTGCAGGAAGGTGCTCTGCAATCAAATACGATTTTAAATAGGCCTTGGGGGGGGAGGAAAATGAAGATGTGGTGGTCAGCGTTGATATTGTGGCGGGCCGCCACAAATAAATGAACATATGGGGAAACAATGCTGTCAATATTTTTAAATGACCGTTCCATCCAGGCTGTGATTGGCCAGTACACGAAAAGTCACACTGACGAGCTATTTTCAGCACACGGCTGCTTGAAAGGTACCAAGCTTCTTTTCTCTCTGCTGTCTATGGCGACAGATGAGCGGGAACAGGTGACCGTCACATAGCATCCAGAGAATCTGATACGCAGAGGAGAGTACCGGCAGTTTGTGAGAAGTGCCAAGCAAGAAAAAGTCCGGGTATGCCAAAGAGTAAAATGTTGAGATGCCTGTACTGCGTACTGGTGTGTACCAGCCCACTTCAAGCACTGACTACAACCATGTAGTTCTAAATACATTTTTGCATTCGCAGTTCATTTGCAGTCTCTGGATGCGGAGGGGTGAACATGTCTGGCTCTGACTGCAGCTAGGAGGGACTAGGCTGCCTGTGAGTGCTTTGGGATAGGGGAGGGGTGGGCAGCTGCACGTTGAAGAGTAAAAGAAAGATGTGTGCTTTAAAGTTAAGTCTCGGTTAACACCAGAAAAAGTCGCTAGATTTGTCGCCAGCTTTTTTTTTTTTTTTTTTTACCAAGTCGCTTGAGGTCTGGAAAGTCGCTAAATATAGCAACAAAGTTGGTTAGTTGGCAACACTGCTATGATCTGCAGTTCGCAGACTTCGATCTGTGTGTATGTGGAGGACCTCTACCCCGAAGAAGAGAGGAGCGGATGCAGTGTTATGTTTACACCATAACCTTAAAGAACCTGTAATGTCAGAGCTTATCAAAACTACGGTCCTTAATTCATCCCTTGGGCCTTTCTAATATGTGGTTGGTAACGATCCCTATTTAACATGTGAATCAGCTGTTGCTGTTCTTCTCCCCTGCTTTTTCCCCCAATAAAGATTAGGTTGACTGGCACTGGTTATGTTTTGGTTTTTAAATCCACAATCCTCATGTGTTTAACATCTTACTGTGTTTGCTCTTTGCCCGCCTTTTGTTCATTTTTAGGTTATAGGTGTCTCAGATGGCTTCATGTCCCTGTTGGATGACACTGGAGTAACCAGAGAGGACCTTAAAGTGCCAGATGGTGACATGGGCAAAGAAATTGAGAAGAAGTTTAATAATGGAGATGAGTTTTTGGTGAGTTTCTGTGACCCTGGGTGGAAAAATAAATAAATAAATCTCTTAAAGGTGGTAGCTGAACTAGAAGAATTGTAAAAACAGTTTCTGACAGTGCACAAGTATCAAAGGGTTATATAATCACTTTCTTTCTTCATGGTTTTGTGCCTGCGTTGAATTGAGGTGGACAGCTGGATGCATTTGCTGTACCACTGTGGATTGATTTTATTATTTATCTTCTATGTTTTTTGGGGTAAAACAAGTGATTAGACAACTGTTCCCAGATCTTATTTTTCCCTTTCCTTTTTAGGTCTCTGTGATGAAAGCTTTGGATGAAGAGCATGTAATTGGCACCAAGGTCTTGACTTAATATGTCAAGGACAATGCTGGCTTTGAAGCCTCACCAAAGCTACTGGCCTTCACCCCACATCTCTACCAGTTTCCCCACTGGTCAACTAAAACCAGGACCTGGACTGGGTCAGCTTCTTCAACCGTACCTTGGGCTCAGGGCTGACTGGCATTCTCTTCAATCAATGAAGTTATCCACCCTTAGCCATCACAGCTTAACTTTGCAATGGGTACTGATATCATTCCAGGAATTCCAAACAATATTCCAGCAGTTTAGAACATTCTAGCATGTGATGTGTTTTTTTTTTTTTTTTTTTTTTTT
>NC_060160.1:9573194-9576926 GCF_021292245.1 Micropterus dolomieu | reverse complement strand
CCCCCCCCCCCCCCCCCCCAATGAAATATGGAGCTTTGAGTTGACTGTAAACATGTTTTTTTTTTTTTTTTTTAAGGTTTGTTTGGTCAGTTGAGATGCTGCACCTTACCTTCATCTTAAATTCTTCCCTAAAAATGATTTTATCACCACTGACTTGACACCTAAAGCAAGCTCAGCTCTACTTGGTACACCGTTCAGAAAACCTGAAAATATATACATAACTTCATTGATGGCTGGAATATGCCTTTCTGCCTTTGACAAAACCTATATGCATTCACATGCACACTTATAATTGACAATTGACTTGTATAAACATGCCATAGCAGCTATGAATTTATGTAAACAGCAACATTTTATTCACTCTGCATTTCAGCTGCAGCTCTTGAGACAAAATTTCTACTGCATCTGGCTTGGTCTCAATAAGATCAGCCTTTTGTAGCAGGGAGCTCTGCTGTCTCAGCTGTTCTGAAGCCGAAACAGGCCTGGACATGGGTAGCTGGGTGGGGCTATTTTCTCTATGCTATGAAACTTTTTCCTTTCACCTGAGGCCTTTTTATGAGCTGACAAATGTATAGAAAATTATTTTGAAACACAACACTGAAAACCTTACTATTATAGTCTTAAAACAATTGTATCTTAAACAACAGCAAATGTTGCAGCATCACAATGAAAACACAAAGATAATTACAACTTTATGGTGCGCTATAGTGGAAACAAACTATTTTTCATCTTATAAGGTGTAGCCAAATCTAGGTGGTAGTTCTGCTATGGGTTATCCAAGTTTTATGTTGGGAGACATTGATGCCCAAGAACAGAAAAATGTTATTATTGAGCTATATTTTGGGTTGGGGGAAGTTAGTTGTGGGGGGGGGGGGAATTGGGGGTTGGTAGGTATGCAGTTTAGATGGATTTTTAAGGGTTTTGTGCAGTACACTCAAGACGGATTGTAGCTCGCACGGATTTTTACAAAATTATTCTGAATGGTTGTTACTCTACGTTTACATCCATACAAAAAACTGTAGGGTAATTGCAGGAAATCAGAATGTGTTTACATGCACTTCATTAATGTGGTTGCTATAGAATCTGCATTTACATGCAGTAGTCAGTTTTCTCCCCTACCTCCTACCATAAAATTTAAACTATTATACTAAGTGTATTAGCAATATATATGAAGCGCTGCAGACAGTTTTATTTTATTTTATATTTTTTTTGCTCCTCGCGTTTCCTGGTCTCAGCATTTGGCTTGCAGTGAGGAGGACAGACTAGTTGAAGAAGCCAGTTTTTCAAGAGTGCATGTGTTAAGACATTTACAAATAATCTGCTGTTCAGCTGTCGAAATGACTTATTTTGACTAGTTTGTTTAGTCTAACTGGATTTCGGCTTCAAGGGTGCACTATTTTGAGTTATATCTTCCCACCTTCTGCATCGTTGTCACAGCAATACTTTTCCTATTTCAAGTTTTGTTATGAACTTGTACTCTTGTTTAAAAACTTAGAAGATCAATCCCTTACACTGGGTAATGGGAATTGTTTACATGACTTTTATGAAGTTAGATTACTGCCAGAAGTTGACAATAATCAGAATACTGAAATGCGTGTAACACACTGATTGTAATATTGATTTATAGAAGGTATTCTGTCCAGCTTTCAAGTTGTCCTTTGTACAACGGCAGCCGGTCTGTTATTTTTGTTCTAACTTCAGTCCACCAAAAGTATTTTTACTTAAGTCAAGACACCAAAGTAATCCACTGAATGTCTGAATATTTTCAGTCATCCAGGTCATAGTTATTCAAGGAAGGTTAAATCAAGGGTGACTGGACTTTGAATCCTTATCCAAGAGGCTGTCTTAAAGTATCTTCAACCAAGTCCAGTTGCCATTGTTGTACACTTCCTTGGATAATCCACTGAATGTTTTCTATTGTGTATTAAGTTCTACATGAATTTTGCTTCATCATTCTGTTCTTGTTGAGTATGAGCTGTTTTCCCTGAATAATATGTTAGGAGCTGTGGCATTACAACAGTGGCTTTCTTTGCCATCTAGATTTTTACGTAATGGTACATTACGTATCAGCACAACCGCACTCTGGATTGCAAGGACAAAAGGTGGAAGACCCTTGACTATACTCATTGTACAAATGGTGGTATATTTCATATTGAGTATTCATTTCTTTAAGGAAGGGGGGGGAAAGCATTTCACTTGCGGATGAACTCACTAAGGCAGCAGTATAGTAGAAACTTGCACTGCATTGACCTTGCGCTGTTGGACTAATGTTCTATGGCAAATGGGGGCACATGCAAGACAATTTAAAGTCCCTGCTTGCCTTCATAAGCACATAAATCTTCTCACAACTTCAGCCTGCAGTGCCTCAGCCTGATTTTTGTTTTTTGTTTTTAAACGTTTTCGGGGATTGAGTCCAAGAGCATGTGTAAAACCTCTCATATGCAAATTGCAGGACATTGTTTTGGGCTAGTAAACAAAGCTATACAAAAGTTAAAGTAGTGTGACCAGTGAGCGCGCACGCACACACACACGCTGTGGCATTGTGCTGTCTTTTTACTTTTGGTTGCAAGCATGCCATTGTGACTGTGAAAACCAGATTTTGTTTCTAGTATACTGCTTCCTTAAATACAGTACATGGCTAACTATACAAAAAATGTCTTAACTCCTAATATCCAATCAGTAGTGCAGATTAATAGTTATGATACAAGGCTTCTATCCTAAACTATTTCCCTTTCATCTCCACAGTCCTAACAGAAGATGACAGTCTTCCTTAAGCCATATTTGTGCCCTGTTACATGTGTCCAAAACCAAGGTTGGACACAGGAAGATTGACTCACCATCAGTTCCATCCAATTATTCAGCTGCTCTGGCCTCTGATATGTAGCACTTATTACTACCACACATATAGTCAAAAATCCTTTAGCTGTCATAATTGAGTCTCCCACATGGGGACTGGTAAAAAGACTGACCTCTGAGAAAATGTTTACACTGTAAGGGAGATGGCCCTGTCCTTGTAGCTTTCACACGCTCATCTAAGATCAGCCAGTGAGGGCTACAACAGCAAAATGACTGAGGTCAGTGTTATGAGGGCAGATTTTCTCAGGGCTCCAAACAGAGTGTTAGGAGATGTTAGTTTAACAGTGTCAGCCGTGAGAATAAATGATCTTAGAATGTTTTTTGTTATTTTGATTTCTCTCAAGTCTATACCGCTCTGGTGATGGAGACATATATATATATTTTACATCTTCAATTTTCTTCCCCCCCATAGTCTTCTCTGGCACCTGTCATCAAAGACATTGTCTGCTTCACAATTTATCTCTTTCTGTCTTAAATCTGCTGCTTCATTTTTCTTGCAAGAAACATTTGTATGTTTAGACCACAGGTATAGTGTAATGTGTTAGGCGAATAGGCGAGTTCCTCAGTCTTGTATACTACATGTTCCTGTTGTATGCTGGGGAACAGGTTTGGGGGTATATCCAGCTTGGCGCATGTCTTTTTCTTCCTTTAATCTCTGATCAAGGGGAGATCTGACCTTGAGCCTCTTCTGGAGCATAAAGATACTTGGGCTTCTCTATTCTAACTAATGTATGGCTGCTGTCTTTAAAAATTACAACTGTCTGTTTTTATTGTGTAGGCAAAATAAAGTTCATTCAGATGTTACTAGCTACAAGAAATTTATCAGCTGTTTTGTCTTATTTTATGTAGATGAAATGGAGCTAGAGGAAAGTCAGG
>NC_060160.1:9521800-9573094 GCF_021292245.1 Micropterus dolomieu | reverse complement strand
GTTCTATGGCAAATGGGGGCACATGCAAGACAATTTAAAGTCCCTGCTTGCCTTCATAAGCACATAAATCTTCTCACAACTTCAGCCTGCAGTGCCTCAGCCTGATTTTTGTTTTTTGTTTTTAAACGTTTTCGGGGATTGAGTCCAAGAGCATGTGTAAAACCTCTCATATGCAAATTGCAGGACATTGTTTTGGGCTAGTAAACAAAGCTATACAAAAGTTAAAGTAGTGTGACCAGTGAGCGCGCACGCACACACACACGCTGTGGCATTGTGCTGTCTTTTTACTTTTGGTTGCAAGCATGCCATTGTGACTGTGAAAACCAGATTTTGTTTCTAGTATACTGCTTCCTTAAATACAGTACATGGCTAACTATACAAAAAATGTCTTAACTCCTAATATCCAATCAGTAGTGCAGATTAATAGTTATGATACAAGGCTTCTATCCTAAACTATTTCCCTTTCATCTCCACAGTCCTAACAGAAGATGACAGTCTTCCTTAAGCCATATTTGTGCCCTGTTACATGTGTCCAAAACCAAGGTTGGACACAGGAAGATTGACTCACCATCAGTTCCATCCAATTATTCAGCTGCTCTGGCCTCTGATATGTAGCACTTATTACTACCACACATATAGTCAAAAATCCTTTAGCTGTCATAATTGAGTCTCCCACATGGGGACTGGTAAAAAGACTGACCTCTGAGAAAATGTTTACACTGTAAGGGAGATGGCCCTGTCCTTGTAGCTTTCACACGCTCATCTAAGATCAGCCAGTGAGGGCTACAACAGCAAAATGACTGAGGTCAGTGTTATGAGGGCAGATTTTCTCAGGGCTCCAAACAGAGTGTTAGGAGATGTTAGTTTAACAGTGTCAGCCGTGAGAATAAATGATCTTAGAATGTTTTTTGTTATTTTGATTTCTCTCAAGTCTATACCGCTCTGGTGATGGAGACATATATATATATTTTACATCTTCAATTTTCTTCCCCCCCATAGTCTTCTCTGGCACCTGTCATCAAAGACATTGTCTGCTTCACAATTTATCTCTTTCTGTCTTAAATCTGCTGCTTCATTTTTCTTGCAAGAAACATTTGTATGTTTAGACCACAGGTATAGTGTAATGTGTTAGGCGAATAGGCGAGTTCCTCAGTCTTGTATACTACATGTTCCTGTTGTATGCTGGGGAACAGGTTTGGGGGTATATCCAGCTTGGCGCATGTCTTTTTCTTCCTTTAATCTCTGATCAAGGGGAGATCTGACCTTGAGCCTCTTCTGGAGCATAAAGATACTTGGGCTTCTCTATTCTAACTAATGTATGGCTGCTGTCTTTAAAAATTACAACTGTCTGTTTTTATTGTGTAGGCAAAATAAAGTTCATTCAGATGTTACTAGCTACAAGAAATTTATCAGCTGTTTTGTCTTATTTTATGTAGATGAAATGGAGCTAGAGGAAAGTCAGGTGTCATCTGGCTTCATCCTCTGGGGACCATACATTTTCAAGACAATCCATCCTATGTCATATATCATATACAATATTTTAGTGTAAACTGCAGAGGTTGTTAAAGAGGATTGTAAGAACCACCAACAGAGTAATCTTAGTAATTTACCTTTCCAATATTTTGTTTTGCACAGCATACCTTGTGTATTTAATTATAACCAATAAAATGTCTGTAAACATTCTGTAAAACCACCTTTGCCCTGATGTACCAGTCCTCAGTGAGAGACTATTGAATAGAAGTATCTCACTATGGTTCATATTCAGAAAACATCTATTTAATATTACTTGGAAACATTGTGGATTGATGTGTCAAATACTGAAAGAATCAAATGAAAATATTTTGTCAGTGATTACAAGATGCATTGATGTTAAACTGGGGGTTTACCTCAACTGCTCAGTAGGTGGCAGTGAAGCATCACTTTTCATAACAGATTTTTCTGAAATTTGTTCTTGAACCATCTATCCATCTAGTCAGTATATTTTTTTTCAATCTTGGATACATACACAGAAGAAAGTCGAATTTCATTAATTTGATTGTTTCAAATTAAACAATCAGCTGCTATTTCAGTTACAGTTTTCAGTCACACCATGTTGTATGTATGGTACATATGTGCAAGTCAGAACAGTAGTGGCAGTGGTAGGGAAAGTAGTTTAAAAAACCACGCAGTTAGATAGTTCTACTTGCGCATGTACATGGCAACAAGAGATAAGAAATGTTTAAGTTATGTGACTTTCTCCTCCCTTTCCCCAGCTCTCTGCCACCCAACAGGTCGAGTCAGATTGCTACCCACCCTGAGTTTAGGTTCTGCTCAAGTTTTCATGCTAAAGGAAGTTTTCCCCATGGGTTTTCATTGCCACTGTTTCCAAGTGCTTGCTCATGGTGGGAATTGATGGGTTGCTGTAAATAATATTACAAAGAGTACAGTCTAGACCTGCTCTATGAAAAATGTAATGACATTTGTTATGAATTGGCGCTATATGAAGAATTGAATTGAATTGAATTTGGCACCTGGAGATCATGCCATGTTTGTGGCTTTTTATTATGCAAATCATTATTTGGAGAAAAAAATGTTTGAGGAAACTCTACATCCACATCACTCTGCACACACGCTTTCTTGCTCTCCCACACACCCCAGTGAATAAGGCACATGGAATCACCTTGCAGTCCCTTCAGACTCCAAAGTCAATTGATGCTTCTCCATGGCCATTACAGAGAAACCTCCAGCGTTTCTTTCCTCCAAGAGTGTTTTACTGGGATCATGTAAACTCTTTCATGGTGCGGTGTGGAGATCGAAACAGCGATGGAGAAGGGGATTGGCAGAGGTTTAATGGGCCATTCCACAGTTCTTCAAACTTGTTTATCCAGTGGGTGAAGCTGCTGGATTGGAGCACATGAACCAGTTTGGAAGGATTTGAGATTTTATATAGTTTCAGGGTAGAGTGCTTCTCTTGTAAGTCAGGGGAAACAAAACACTGCACACACATACATCAACACTGCAGCGCTAAGTGTAGAGGAGGGCCATTATCTAACTGCAGGACCTATGTTTCGAAACAGCATGAGATGGAGAGAGAGAAGAGATCAAAGCATTAGTGTAAACCATGTGCTTTTATTGAAACTGTATGGGATTAACTGTGCTTGTGTGTGTCTGTGTGTGCAAAAGAGTTGAGATGAAATATAGAGCTACCTTATGTTTCTTCCAACTGTTTCCTATCGGAACCACACATAACTGCATTATTACTATTAGCCCAATCCCAGGGAGAGAAGAGCAGTAGGGAAGATGTCTGTATGTGTGTGGTGTTTTTGTGTGCAGAGGTGTATATTGAAAACAACAACACCCATTTGATGGATTGTGATGTACAGAAGTGATCATATCTCCCTCAGTTTACACAATATGTGTCTTTTTAGCTACATCAAATACACAATATTGGCCTGTCAGTCGTTCTTTCAGTTACCTCTTTGGTGATTTCCATGAACTACATGAAACTCATGGTACCCAGAGGATCAATCCTAGACTTTTTCCCTTATGCCACCATGAGGTTTACATTTGTGGTTTTGACTGAAATATCTCCACAACAATTTAATGTATTTCCATGTAATTTGGTACAGGTATTCATGTCCCCATCAGGATGTCTTGTTTTTACTTTGGTGATCCTCTGACTTTACATCTAGCGCCTTTGTCAAGTCAAAAGGTGTCCTATACTTCAGTTTATGACCAAATACCTGCAAAACTAATGACATTCCCACGAGCCTCAGATCAGCTTTGTGTTTATATGCTTATTAGCCAATGTTGCATGCTACACTACAATGGTATACATGGTAAATATTATACAGCATCACAAAGTTGGTAACATGTAGACTTTTAGTTTTCTCTTTGCTATTTGTAAATTGTTACACATACACGTTTGCTTTCAATTTAAGTACAGGAAAAAGTAGAAAATAATTAAAACATTTGACTGCAATATGTTATTTAATGACAATAAAATGATGTCGTGATCAAATCCTAAATCAAAAGTTGTTTCCTCCACCACAGTAATATCACATTATTATTATTATATAAATTACATTAGTTTACATGTGTAAGTTCAAGATCGATCTAAATGATCTCAAAATGTTTGAGATAAATTAGTGTTAAAGTGTTAAATATTCACATTAAACCAGATTCAGATGCCGTTTTAAACAAATTCAGAAAGATACTGAGGCCAGAAAATTAATGTCAGTCAACTATGGGTGACCAGAGACATCATGTCAACTTTCATTTTTGGACTACATGTTTTACTCATAAGTGCAGGCTGTGGTCAAGGTCTATTCACAGTCAAAATGTTGGCTGGGAAAAACAGGGACGTTGTGCATGTCTATCTCTGTGTGAGTCTTTGCATGTGCGCATTTGTAAGAGACTGTGATTAAGACCAGAAGGGCAGGGGAGTGCTCTGTCTTCAAAAACAGTTATGCTAACAGATGTGTTCATTTGAGAACGGGGCTCACAGCATGTACTTTCTATTTTAGCTGACAGCCTTCTGTACACTCATACTGCTGGGAAGGCCCTCTTGTCTTTGGAAAAGAAGACCTTCCCTGGAAGAATTAGTGAATGAGTTCAAAGGCAAACAATCTAGACTAGACTGGTTTTTGCTTTGTTAGACTTTATCAGACCAAAGAATGCTTCTGTGTTGCTCCTCCTCAGTATAACAACATGAATAATTGTACATTCAGTGTGCACAATGTGTACAACAGCCTACATTTAGGCTGTGTTTGAGGGGACTATTTTCCTCTATTTTCCTGTCAAATGTCTCTGGATGAATGGAGTTTGAACTTTCAGGCTGTTGCCTCTGATAGACCTCAAATGAGCATGTTGTTTCTAGCCACCTGCTCCCCTCTTGCACAGCTTTGAACTTCTTTGTGTATGTGCGCAACCCACAACGTATGTGTGTATATTTGTAAGCTCAGTTAGTAGACTAGTAGTTGGAATGTTGAAAGGTTGTGTCCAACATCTGGAGGTTGACTCCAGCAGGAGTTCGGGAGACAACCGTAAAGAAGAGCTGATGGGAGGTGGGGTGGGGTGCGTCATTATTCATACCAGATGAGGATAGCTTTTTATAGTGGGGATATAAAAACAGTACTTTTGGTATTTTATTTCATTAATTTTACAGTACTTTATTTTCTTTTTTACACACTTTGTTACCAGAAAGTCAGTAGTCAGTATTTCTTACCAAAATTGGTTAAGTCTCTGAATCATCTCTGTAGGAGTCATTTATGTTTATTGTTGCCATGCCCTATGATTTTGTTTAGATACAGCTTGAATTTAGTATTTTGGAAACTAGGTGGCAGTCATTTGTTGCACAGGGTTGTAGATTTAGGGGCATATGTGACAGGAAGTGGCAGGCACAGGTAAGGGGATTGCACACAGTTCTAATCAGATCACACCACAATACATGCTACATACGGTGGCCCGTAGGTTTCAGGCCTAATACAAAAGCCACAACACGAACACAAATCCCACAACACGAATACAAACGCCACAACATGAACACAAAAGCCACAACATGAACACAAAAGCCACAACATGAACACAAAAGCCACAACACGATTACAAAAACCACAGCACAAATACAAAAGCCACAACACGAACACAAAAGCCACAAAACAAATTCAAAAACCACAACGGAAATACAAACGCCACAACACGATTACAAATATCCCGCTGTATATTATTTGACCAGAACAAAGTATTACTTATTTATCAAACCATGTAGGCCTACATTTACTAATTTGGCAGACACTATAATGCGGAAAAAGTCACCTGAAAAAGAATGTTCTTTTTACAAGTCGAACCCGGACCTCCTGAATGTGGGACAGCTACACTGCCAATGTACTGCTGTGTAGCTGTGTTCTGTGGAGAGTAATCCACTATTACTAAGCGTCTCTTTGGTTGTCAACTTCCGTTGTGGTTCACTTCCATTGTGGTTTTTGTATTCGTGTTGTGGCTTTTGTAATCGTGTTGTGGCATTTGTATTTCCGTTGTGGTTTTTGAATTTGTTTTGTGGCTTTTGTGTTCGTGTTGTGGCTTTTGTAATTGTGTTGTGGCGTTTGTGTTGTGGCTTTTGTAATCGTGTTGTGGCTTTTGTGTTTGTGTTGTGCCGTTTGTATTCGTGTTGTATTTGTATTAGGCCTGAAACCTACGGGCCACCATAGCTACAACTGGAATCAATAGAATTGTTAATCAACCGATGTGTTCATCTATTTGTATAACTATTAACTACTGCAATAAACAAACCTCAACTGCAATAATGACTGAAAAATCTATTGTGTCTGCATAAAAGATGCCTGTGTATAATGGCAAAGGAAAAGGACAGTGGAAATTAAGGCTAGAGGTAAAGTTTAAAGAAAAACTGCCATTTCAATCTCATTAACATGATTGTTTTAGATGATTCCAAATTCCACTGTCATGCTTATGTGACTTTATAATCATGTTCTTTGAGTGTATGTGTGTACTTGAAGGAAATCAAAATCAAAATCAGGTTTGATAATCAATGATGATCATTTTTGATGTCAATATATTAAGTGGGAAAGACCATCTGTGAATTCCTGACTCTTTTCAAAAAACACTGTCTATAACTAAAACAAAGTGGATAGTTCACATATTTTTCTCACACATTGTAGTTTATTTATATTTGGCTATGACGCCTGATGATTTAACTACGTTATAGTAGGCTGCTGCCTTCTTGTGGTTGCAAAATAAACATAAATACTCAAAATGACTACAAAGACACAAAGTGACTCAAAGCAACTACAAAGAGACACAAAATGAGTACAGATAGATGCAAAATCACCACAAAGAGGCTAAAAATGACTACAATGGGTTTTTCTGTCTCAGTTGATTTATTGCACTGAATAAACATTCACTATTAATAATAATAAACACTGGCTCATGTACAGTAATCTATATTAATGTGCAATGTCCGTGTTAAATAAACCAGTACATAAGAATGAAATAAACAACAAATTACACAGTATTATACTGCACAGAACAACCAAGGAAGCATTTTTTTTGTAGCAGCTGGATAGTAGATTACTTGTCTTTAATAAGTGCTATTTTTGCCTTTAAAATACTTTGCTCTCATTTTACCAACTGGTTGTATGAAAGATGCAAGGTGGTACAAAATAATGGGTCATGATGAAAAGAATGCTAATTATTTTGACAGTAATGAGTTTCACATACAGGTGGCTTATGGTAATCTACAGTAAACAGTCAGCAACTTTTGTCTGGAATTTTTAGTGTTTGTCTCAGTACTCATGCTAATGTATTGAGTCAGATGAGGCTAAAGGAACATTTAGGGAGTAGTGGAGGAATGCTGACATGAGGCTGTCATAAACAGATGTCCGTCTGCTCTCCTCCCACTCTTATCGATTTCCAGGATGGCTCGTCCCACTAGACTACTGCCCACGACATGTTACATTAGAAGAAACAAACAATACTTGTGTGTGTATGTTTCCAGTGGTGCTGGGGTGCATGCTGGTTTGTCAAGTTTGGTCCGCACAACAGCCAGTGTATGAGAATCTGCACATGTTGGAGCGTATTTATGTGGAGATGTGTTTGTGTTCATGTCTAGAGAAATACTAGAAAGAGTAATAAATAACAGAAAACTAGTAGATACTGAAACTTTGTTGGCAGCTATGAGAAGGCAATAGCTTCTGACCTCAAGCACTGATGCAGCCAGAGCTTCAGATGTGTTTGATATTTATTAGGTCCAAAAAATAAAATGAATTCTGTGTCCTTGAATTCCAACTTGTGTGTGAATGTGTGGTTGTGGATTCCACCATAAATGTCAACTGCTCACAGCGCCTTGAAAACAATCTCAAGGACACCCTGAGAAAGCCACTCTTCCAGTGTGTTGTGCTTTTTTGATGAAGTCCCCATTTTCTGCAGGCTGATTGTGAAACAGCTCACTCGTGTTTTGTCTTGTCTCTGATGAAAATGCCATGAGAAAATGACTATGCTGCTGATGCGGTGGGACTATCTCTTCATGGAAGTGAAACAAGTGACTAACACCATGTACTCACCCACTTTAATTGTTGAACTTCTGGTAATATGCCGCACCCCAATTTGTTTGGAATAGGAATTCCACAGGTGGCCAATTTTTGCTTCCTTTTAAACTATGAGGAATGATTATGAAGAAACACTCTTCGATTTACTCAAAAATAACTTGATAATATGATATTTAATACACAGAAACACAGTGGCCCATAACGTGGCTCTCTGTGTGGTATTTTGGAATATTTATTTGCCTAGGCAAGATTTGACTGCCTAGAACAAATTTTGGTATGTATGGATATGGAGTGGTTTGTGTATGTTTGTGTGTGTTCTTGCCACAATTGTAAGAACCATGCTCATTTCTGGAATAACATGAGAAGCGTTTGAAGAAGTGTATTAGACAGACGTAACTTAGATAAAGAGTCATTTTAAGTTTCAGTTTGGAGTTTGGTGTGTTTGTGTATGTGTGTGTGTGCATAGGTGGGTGAATGAGTGTGTAATATGGTACATATGTTCTGTGGTTCTGTGTGTTTATGGACTAAGGACTGCGAGCGGTTATGAAAACAGCGTTACCCAGAGTACAGTTCTCCTGGATCACAGGTTACTACCCCAGGGGTTTGTGGGATAGGCTGGGCCACTGTAGGGAGCGGATAAACCTGACAGTGACTCCCAGAGAGTCTGTGTGAGTGTGTGTGTGTGTGTGTGTGTGTGTGTTTGTGTGTGTGTGTGTGTGTGTGTGTGTGTGTGTGTGTTAATGACCCCAAAAGTGCGGGAAGAGGAGACTGACGTAATTGACATCACAGCAAAGCAGAACAGGCTGTTTTCAACCTCTACCTCTGACATTCTAATTTGTGTGTGCGTGTGTGTGTTCACAACCATAACCAATAGAAGGGAGTTAGAAATGCATCTCTAGGCCAAATTGTCATTATCTTCTTTTGTGAATTTCAAGATGTTAATCCCAGCAGAGTAGCTGGTTTAAAAGGTGCTTTGTTATTGAATGGGTGCCATGCAGTCTTGTTTCCATGCAGCAGGTGGTGCCACAATGTCTAAGGGGTGGACAAGGATCACCGTGGGCAGCACACCAACAAACATAACCAAGACAATGTGTTATTATTTCAGAGAAGAGTAAGTACTACTTTGGGGTACTTTCTGTGTTGCAGAAACGGTAGCAGCAACAGTCAATAACCAAACAAATTACAAAACCTCCTGATTTAGTATCTTAATCTCATGCAGTTCATTCCTTCAAATGTATCCCCCTTTGGTCATATAATTTTTATATAATACCAAAATACTTTAATTTATCAGTAACACATATTGAAATAATACTATGGAATGGATTTTTCTTTATTCATGATATCAGTATTTCCTCACATGCCCCTAAGCTAACATTCTATACTCCCTCTTCCCTATTCTGTCTTTCAGATTTAGTTCTGTTTTTCCATCACCATGCAAGATGCTCATAATCCCTTTCCTCTTTTTGTCGTTATCTTGCTCTTACTCTGCCTCATTGTCTTTTCTAATGCTCTCTTTGTTTTTCATGTTCTCCTTTTCATCCAAACCTTCTAGTAACATTACAGCTATTCACATCTGGGATGCACCTGCCACGATGAGGAGTACTTAACCCATGAGACAGTCCCTGTGAAGTTAAAAAACCTTGCGTATAAATGTTTACCTCCATGATTTATAATGTCCAGGCACTGAAACTATCCTTTCAGCTTTGGTTTCACTCAGTCTGGGACTTTATTGTCTGAAATAGGAATTTCAGGTGCAGTACATTGTGCACACATAGTATATTGATAAAAAAAAGGATATACAGAGAAAATGATTAAGAGGGTGGGAGTATAAGGCGAAGAGTCTGTTTATCAGCAACATAGAATATAAATAAATATAATAACAAAGTACATTGTTTGTAACTGTGCTCCAGAATGACGCAAACAGTAGTTTCTGATCTGCCTACCCTATTGACAGGAAATCTAATTTTTCAGTGCCTTCCAAAACCATTACAAATCTCTGTTGCAATATCTCATTTGATGTTGTTTGTCAGCAGTAAATGGGAAGTGAGCAGCGTTGTACACAGTATCCTGTGTCATTGTTTAACCTTTTTTTGACCAATCCCTGAGTTTGACCCTTGGCAGACTTTGTTTGTTGACAGACAAGTTTCTTAATTCTTCAGAGGGCTATGTCACTTGAGTGTAAACATTCAGTACATTCAGTCAAACAGTCTCTAGAATATAACTTTGTAAGTTTGGTGTATTTCATGTTTTAATATTTGACCTCTTTGGGTTGAGAAATATAAAACATTTTCAAGGCCAATTAGATAAGCCCAAAAAAGACTTGGTCTTTGGTTGCCTGTGGTTTGTGCTCCAACAAACACAACTGCAGGTGTTAATGGGTGGCTGGGGCGTGGGTGGCTTCTGCTTATGTCTTGGAGGAGTGGACAGTGACGTGACCACAGTGAGAACAGGGCTACAGTGGATGAGGACTGAATGGGAGAGACTTGGGAAAAGGATTGTAAACGTAATGTAAATTCATGACAACAACAACATGGCTTTTCTTAGTTCATCTACTGCTGACATTTAGGAAATTCAAAGTTTTTACTTGAAAGAAATTATATGACAACCAGTTTTTGGTAGCTTGAACCTGTAACCTAAACAGCTTTTGTCCTTCCATAATTATTGTTGACAATGGTCGCTGTAGATTTCACCATACTCATCTGCATTACAATTCTCTGCAGGGGTTGGACTCTCACTGGCCTCCTTATTGACATGGCACATCTGCATATTGTTCATTTTCCAGTCCATGGCAAAAAAATGTAATGTTTTGCATGTTTTTGTTTGTTTGTGCAAATACAATAATGAGTGTGTGTAATGTGTGTCAGTGCGTGTGTATGGGAGTCTTGGGTGTAGACTGTGTGATAAGCTGGAACATCCTTAAAGCTGCACTGAATCATTGTTTCCAAAGCCTGTTGCCGTGGCAGCCAGAGGACTAAGGGATCTGACCAAATTCAACCACATAAATCTGCACTTTAAAGGGAACTGCCCCATGCCTCGTCTTTGTGTATGTTTATGAGTATGTGTGTGTGAGTTTGCACTTCACAAACCAACCTTAAAATATGTCTATCCTGTATGACTTTGAATTTTGATTACCAATGCACTATTGATAAAGTGGAGATGCTTTGGGCGTTTGCTGTTATCATTATGCAAGTTGTTTGAGGATTATACTTGTATTACACACACAGTTATTATACGCACAGTGACAGCATAGAAGAAAAAACTTGTTTAATGATCTGTATTGAAAATCAATATCCTTGGCCTTTCCTCTTCTCTCTCCTCTTTTGAAATCATTTCCTCATGTCAGAGCCAGAGAACATAAACCTGACAATGGAGGGGTGGGTACAGCTACTTGTTTCTATCAAACCAAGGCCAGGGCATTATTCTCCAAAAGGAAAGATCCAACACAAGTGACCTTAATTATGGCCCTGCTGCCTCTTTTGCTCTGTGTCTGTGTGTGTGTGTGTGTGTGTGTGTGTGTGTGTGTGAACACGAACACCGGCATGCTAATGTACAAAATGTCAAAGCTCTGTATCGCATTGGAAAAGGTCTGCTCTCTGCCCTCTCTATTGTTGAGCTGCCAATCTCTCTGCATCCTATAATAAACATCAGTTAGAGTGTGTATCTCTGTGTGAACTGGAGGTCACCAAGCAGCTTCTCCTTCTTTGTGCTCAATAATAAACACTGATGAGGGTGTTTTGGCAATTTAAGACATAGACACACTCACACACTCACATACTCAAAGGTCAGTCTTCTATTGAGGTCTATGCCACTTTGCCTTTTTCCCACACTGCTGGAAAACTGCAGAAGTGGGAGCGAAGCTGGACTCACCGATTAAACATGATACACACATGCTCACACATATATGTATCTTAACAATGTGACAAGTATATCTTGTCCTTCATTGTCAGTGATGTAGTTCCAAAATTGTTTTTGAAACACTGGGTTCCTGATTTCAGATAGAGGTAGATAAAAGCAGGAGTTTCATTTAATAGACTGTCAGCTTTGCCAGCTGATACGACAACTCGCCATAGCAGTTAATAAGCTGTAGCTTGCTAGCTAATTAAGCTAATGTTAGCTTAATCAGTTGGTTGAAAACACTGTTTCCAGCAGGTGACTCATTTCAAAACAAGAAAAAGAGTCTTAAATAGACACAAGATGGCGGCATACATGATACTGATCTTAGCAAAAAGATTGTTGAGAAAAAACTGTAAGATCAGATGTTTCTCTTTTAACTTGGAAAAACAAAAAAGACTTTTAGGATGAAGACTAAAGTGTTTGCAAACTTGAATCTATCTCTGTTAACAAGTTTGGCTGGGTTTGCTGGAGGGTAAACTTCCCCAAATCCTAAAGAACATATCAGAGCCAGTAACGTTAGTATCATCCAGAACCGGCACCAACATAACCCCTTGTCTTATGCTGGATTTGGTGCTAGTAGTAAGCTACTTTCAAACTCATGAAGTCACGCTCTTACATTACATTACATGCCACTACAACATGTTTAGAAACCTGAAGCTTGACAGACCTTCTGTGGCAAGTTATGGTTGCTAGGCAATGTTTGAACAATAACTGTTCTGGAGAGGGATTTAACAAAGTAAACTGAATCCTGCAAAGGCAGAAAAAAGATTCAGTAACAATGAAAACTCCCAAACAAATAAGACTCATCGGGTGTGAATAGTTGCTGTAGACTTGCTATGCTATGCTAATATGCTGAACCGTAGTTGGGATTGCACCAGTTTCTTGGACTAAGTTAGCCTGGCTCATAATTGGTAACGTATAGCCAGACCTTTCCCCAGTGGGATGTTGTGGTGGTGTTCATACTGTAAACATGAACTTTATTTCCTCTGCAGCAGCTACGTGCACGACCATAACACTATAAGGCTGGAAACTAACCATATAGGCCATCTCACAGCACTGTAGCCGAACTTAACATGTCACACACGCTTTATATAATCATCTATAGTTACCGTATGGTTCTTAAAGTAGGCTATAGACACAATAAGTCAAGACAGATAGGAGAGGTAGAGCTTTCATTTTAAAATTAAATATAAAATGGATAAGAAGGGAAAGGCAGTGAGAATGTTGCCAAGAAAGTTTATCAGTTCAAATACAGAAGAGTGTTGAATGAAGAATAATGGTTCTTTTGTGATTTGGATTCCCCTATAACTACAGTTAATTTTGTTATCTTCTACTTTGACAGTAGTTTAGTGACTTCTCATGTCGGGCCAACAAAGTACCCACTGAACTGAACAGAGAGATTGAGCGTGAGAGAAGACCATGTTGCAGACAATACCAGGGATTTAACAAGACCAAGACACTATGAGTATGAGGATGAAAGTGAGCAATGAAATGTGAAGGCATGATTGAGAATGATGGGAGAATGTCAAGGGGCTAATTGAGTTAACAGTCGTCATGAATGGAAAATGAAAGGAAGTAATACCACTGACTTTCCACCAGAAGAAGACCGCTGTCATCTAGAGAAAGTAGTTTGTATCACACGCCATCTGCTGCGTTCAAATAGCGTCTGAGACAAAGGAAGATATTTAAGGGAAGTTAACTTTTATTTGAACTGTATGTAACATCCAGTGCTGCTGAGTTGAAATAAACCATGAAACCTCTGGTAAAGAGTGGTATTTATTTTCTTTGTCTCTTTTTGAGTTCATTAATATCTTGCTTATTGCTCCTAAAACGCAGTTAGGAGCTCTGGGGAGATGTTTGTGAGCTTGATTGTATCATATCACTTTCTGTGCTTGGAGAACTGTGCTGGATTTGAACCCTGCTCCTGCTGTTCAAAGGGTAAAAAGACTGCTGCTGCACCATCCAGCTAACAATAACAAGTAAGGACTGATTGTCTTTAAATAGAGTAAGTTTCTTTTACTTAAAAGAGGAGAAATACCATATCCACAATTAAAGTCCTCAAAAATCTACTATGCTGGCTGTGACTACCTTAACAAATTGGAAAACATGACATTTAAAAGTGCATTATTTTCAATGTCAAAATTTATTTTTATTTTTCTCAGTAACTTGTAACAGATAATTAACAATAAGTACAATAAGGATTTGAAATTAAGGGGAGTAAAAGTACAAACCCCCATAAAAAGAAAATACTCAACCTCAACATTTGACGTAAGTAAAGTACTTGAGTAAAATAACCCCTAAGTGGGGTCACTAAGACAAAACTGAGAAATATCTTGGAGCTTTTTTTCTGATCCACATTCTGAAGACTGAAATTACGCTTATTTAAGATACTGTTGAGGTCGCATCTTTTGATCAGAGTAAGACAGAGATGAGTTTTTTTCTCCTGAGACCAATATGAGAAAACTGAGACATATTTGAGAAGAATCATGAGATCCCAGGAGTCATAGCTGAGTTTTCTTTGAGCTGTTTCTCTGATCTCATGGTCCAATGTTCAGGAGACTTAAATAAGACTTTTTTAAGATCAGTTAGAGATCTCTTGTTTTGATCAGAGTAAGACAGAGATGAGTTTTTCGCTCTTGAGGCCAATATGAGAAAACTGAGACATATTTGAGAAGAATCATGAGATCCCAGGAGTCATAGCTGAGTTTTCTTTGAGCTGTTTCTCTGATCTCATGGTCCAATGTTCAGGAGACTTAAATTAGATTTATTTAAGATTAGTTAGAGATCTCTTGTTTTGATCAGAGTCAGACATAAATGAGATTTTATATGGTTGTTTCTCCTGAGATTAATTTGAGAAGTGGGAGAAAAGGCCTTTGGTCTCATCTTGGTATTAAAAGCAGCTCATTTGTGTCTAGGAGAAAAGAAGGAAACAACTATGAGATCTCATCTTGGATTTTGCTTTCCTATGGAATTCTTTATTTCTTCAGTCAGTACACAAGCAAACTATAAAGATACCCCCTCGCTATTTCAGTGTATCACATAAGGGTGAACTATGTAAACTCAATCTTACTGATTTTGAGGTAGATGCAGCCTGTTTTATCAAACCATTCTTACTCCCAAGTCGTCACATATGTACGCATGGTTTGTAACGCGCTGGGGAGCCCCTTAGCGTCATAGTTGAAAGCAGAGGGGAAACCCCTGTAGCTTTTTTTGAAGGCTAAAGGTAGGATATTTAACAGAAAAGTCCAAGTTAGGACATGGTTGGGATGGCCAGAAACTGGACTTTCACTCAGGAGACTGGTGTTCGTTTACTGTGTAAAACAAAAAGTCAACAATGAATGTTTTTATTTATGTTAGTTACGCAACAAAAATTACTTAGTTAAGTAGTTAGGTCACGTAAGTTAAGTCACATAAGTTAAGTCACGTAAGTTAAGTCACGTAAGTAAAGTTGTTGTTTTCCTAAACCTAACCAAGTATTTTTTTGCTTAAACATAACCAAGTCGTTTTGGTACCTAACCTTAACTAAATTGCACACTTTAACGTTAACAACGTGCCGTTTCCCAACGTTAACCCCTAGTTTTATTTTGAAAGTCTAACTGGACGTTGCATATTTATTATTGCTAACGTGACCGGATCATGTCTATTTATTGTTGCTAACTTGACCACAGAGCACTATACTTTGAAAAACGATCCTAAAGGCAACACCAAGGGGTCTTGACCAAGCATCTATATGTGAAGAGTTGGGAGTGAGAATTTGTTGGTTTTATGCAAACACAGAGCCAGCAGGAGGGTTCAAAAGAAGCTATTAGATAAGGTACAAGATACAAGGTACAAGGTTGTTTCTTTGTCATACAGCATAAGGCTGCATAACGAAATGTAATTTATATTACTGAGGCTGGTTCCTGATGAGATGTGGTTCCAGTGAGTTGATTCATAACTTTAACATCTTTTCAGAAACTGGTCAATACAAAGACATACACTCAATGGCCGCTTTAGTGGGCACACCTGTCAATCAATCTAATGCAATTCAAAAAAACAGCTCTGCCTTAAATTCTACATTTATGAAGCTCATAATGTTTTTGTAGACATTGTCAGAAATGTTTAAATTCAATTATATATTTAGGGTTCAAACCCTGAAGGACCCTATAGAGTTTGTGTCTCGGTTTACATTGCTGTGAGCTGGAATGAGCTACAAACATAAAACTTGGCCCAATAACTGGAAATGATGTGCAAATGCTTCCCTAGAAATATGATCCCAAACGGCCATATGGAGTCTAACTGACTTGCAATTTCTCACAGAAGTCTAGATCCATGTGTAATAAAAAAGAACATAAAAGTCTACCATAATAGATTATTTGCTAATTAACATCATGTGAAGTAAATAGTAAGTAAATTTTTGATCTATCAACAACATATTTCCATTCTGATGAAGTGCTTTGAGAAACATCCCAGCCAGCCAGAACCCTCACCAGTTTGCTTTCAGAACCAACAGATCCACAGAGCATGCCATCTCCACTGCCCTCCACTCAGCCCTCACATACCTTGAGAAAAAAAACGCCTACATCAGAATGCTGTTTGTGAATTTCAGCTCTGCATTCAACACAATCTCCGCCATGAAACTTTTCAGCTAACTCAGCACTCTGGGTTTAAATACAACACTCTGCAACTGGATATTGGACTTCCTCACAAACAGACCCCGGTCAGTTTGGATTGGCGGACACACTTCCTCCACTCTAGTGCTAAACACTGGAGCCCCCCAGGGCTGTGTGCTCAGCCCCCTCCTGTTCACGCTGTACACCCACGACTGCATCTCCCGACATGGAGTGAATTCTGTTGTGAAGTTTGCGGATGACACCACCATCATCGGCTGGATTTCAAACAACAATGAGACTTCATATCGGGAGGAAATTCATAATCTTGTAGAGTGGTGCTCAGAGAACAACCTACTACTCAACGTCAGCAAAACTGAGCTGATCATTGATTTTAGGAAAAGGAGATAAAGACACACACTCATCAGTGGTGCTGAGGTGTAGCAGGTGAACACGGAGAACCTGACATGGTCGTCTCACATCTCCACGCTGGTGAAAAAAGCTCAGAAATAACTGTATTTCTTGAGGAAGCTTAAGAAGGCCAAATTCCACCACCAAGTCCAGTTGCCCTTGATTTTAACCTTCGTTGGATAACTATGACCTGGATGACTGAGAATCTTCATAGACATTCCAACACCAAGTTTCTGTCAGCTTTTACAGAGGAGCAATAGAAAGTATCCTGACTGGAAACATCAAAGCTGGCATGGGATGTGCACGGACCAGAACCGAAGGGCTCTGCAGCAGGTGATTAAAACTGCTCAGAAGATCATTGGTACCCATCTCCTGAGCATCAGTGATATCTGTGAGGTGAGGTGTCTACGCAGAGCCAAACGGATACTAAAGGACAGCACCCACCCAGCCACAGCCTGTTCACCCCGCTGCCTTCTGTGAAGAGATATAGAAGTTTCTGCTGCACCACCAGACTGCAGAGCAGCTTTTTTCCCCAAGCTATCTGACTCTTAAACTCGAATTCATCCTCAGCATTGCTCCACTGATTGTAGTTTATTTCTGTTTACCATTTCTAGGGGTACATGCCCGAGTGGGCTGGGAATACGCGAATGCAAGGCATCGTGGTTCCCAGTACCAGCGAAGCAGCCTACGAAGGTGGATATCAAAAACCTTATATCCACGCGTTTGGGGGATCGAGCTGAATCTCGTGGTATAGGCCACGCCCATTTCCGCCTAAACTTTTTTTTTGCAAAATTGCAAAAACTGCAAAACCAAAGCGACTTACAATTGTTATACATGTCAGAGGTCGCACGCCTCTGGAGCAACTAGGGGTTAAGTGTCTTGCTCAGGGACACAATGGTGGATGTCAGCGATGTCGGACCCCGCTTATTACTGCTTGCAGTTCTAGTTTATAATTGATTCTGCATTAATGTATATTGTTTGCTATGTAGCAGAAGGGAGTTACAAAACACAACTTCACTCTATATCTTGTTATATTGTGACAATAAACCTACCTAGCTACCTATTAGTCCTTAACTAGCTGCGCACGTGCAACTCCCAACAAAGATCAGCTAAGCTCCGGAGTGTTCAACAAACAGGGTTAAAAGAGGTGCTGCCACCATGTGCAGTATGACAAAAATATAGTGTTTTTTGAAATATGGGAAATATAGTGATTGAAAAAGTTGTTATTATCTCTCTTCTTGCTCACCGGCCATTCCTTCCAGTGGTTCCACCCCCAAAATAATGGAGTTGTTTCTATTATGGTCTGGCTGTGCCACCTCTTCATTTCCTAGTGTTTCTACTGCTTTCTCATCCTCCGTCTGTCTTCTTTCTGCTAATCACCTGCACACCTGCGACTCATCCAGTAAACAAGACCTTGAATTATATCTAGCCTTGCTCTTCACTCCGCTCACCGCCAGATTATTTCGTTCTTTAGGGTTCTAGAATTGCAAACCACAACAGTTTCATATTAAGACTTTTTTACTTATTACTTACATTATTGTCTAAACCACACTTGTGTTTTTCCCCTTTGTTGTTACTTTTGTCCTTTTATTTCCAAAATATTGGAATGTCTACATTGTTGGTGAGGTAAATTCCTACAGTGTAGATGTGTCTACATAAACTCATGGGAGGATTTTAACTTTTATTTTATGTATTAACCTTTATAACAACACAAATTAGGGCAGCGCAGTGCAGTTCAACAACCTGTAAACACAACATGAACGTATCATCACCATACAAAATAAAAAATAAAATATGTAAGCAAACAATTGCCTATTTATGTTTCAGGCCACTTGGCAATGTAAGCCCAACATTTACGCGACTCGCAGCTGTTTTTTGGTGTTACCATCACACCTGAGGGAAATATCTGAGTTGTTATAGCTGCTAAATATTCCACTGTGTTCGGCAGCTAGGTACCTTGTTAACTTTGTCTGTCAGTTGTTTGGTGCTCGGTGGATAGTGTACAATGGCTTTATTAGAGATTTTTTGCAGTTGTTTGCTATATCTGAAAACAAAACTCGTGAGAAGTGGTGATAGTCAACCAAAACAGTGTCGGACAAAAAAACAAACAAAACTACGCTTAGTGCTGATAAAATCCTCTGTAGACCTGAGATGAACTGTAGAATCAGTTGATAATTCCCTGTTTAAAACGACACCTTTCATATTACACATTTAATTCTTTGTATTGATTAATGCAAATATTTTAATGTACTAACAGTGTAGGGCCAGAAGAATGCCTGGTTATAGACCATCACTATTGTGAAAAACAGTTCTCTTTTGAAGAACATAACGTTGCACTGAGTCAGGATTTGGAGCAGAGAGATCATTCCATGCAGAGCGTCCGTTGCAGGGCTATGTCTCTGAGTGTTTGTGGAAAAGGGCATGCATGTGTGTGTGTGCTTATCTCAACATGCTCACTATGAACATAGCACTTAAATCCAAAACATGTTTTTCACTACTGTGTGCTGGTTACACATGAGAGAGAGTGGGACAATAGCACCGGCACGCACACACACACACACAAACACACGCGTGCGCGCACACGCACGCACATACACACGCACATACACACGCACACACACACACACACACACACACACACACACTGGTTGCTGGTTAGATCATAGAATCCACCAGTGGTCTTGCTTACTTTGGCCCCCGTGTCTCTGTCTTTGTTATCCCTCTCTCCATCCCTTTACTTTGTTATCCATCTCTTGGTCCGTCCTCTCTCCTTACCCAATGTCTGGCTGTCTTTTATACACGATCAAAGGCTGAACCCCTGCTCATTTTCATCATACCATACAACAGCAGAAGTATGTGCAGTACTCCCCACATTCCCACACAAGTACATGCAACACTATTTGGAGGATGATTATGTTCTGAGGTGTGGTGGACGGGTTTGGTCCAGATCTATATCTTCTTTTTTATCAGCAGACAGACTGATGACTCCCTGGAGACATGGTGAAGTCTGTCTACCATAATTCGCTTCACATTCTTTCATTATTTTTAACTTTCTCGCTATCTCCTCTCAGTAGTTAGCCCTGCACTCAAACCAACCTCTGGCTCGCTCTGTAAAAACAAAACCTATTGGCTAATCAAATCCTCAACATCTGTTCTGCAATCCTTTCAAACTTTCCAAATGTGCCATCTTTTTTTTAGCTCATTTTATACAATCCCTTCTGCTCATACCTGTAACAGTGCAACAGTATGATTTGAAAACATATTTACTCCTCAGGCCCACAGCAGCTGTATTTATTTTGTTGTGGATTTCACAACATCTTGCAGTAGTAGCCCATATGAACAAATATCAAAGAGTGAAATTCAGATCACATTAAAGGGGCTGTAGCTTTCCAATGAAATCACTTATTAATAAAGCAAATTTTCACTGCCTTATTGTCAAAGGGGTGTAGCCTCAAGGAAGTACAAATGAAGCACACGCCTGTTTTCTCTGTTGCTTGGTACAGCCACTATTCTGCTATATACTGCAACAACACCGCAGCTAACGACATGCAGTCCACCAACACCATAAAACAACCAGCTCCCAGCACAACACAAAGTCCAACATAAACTCCACTTAAGGATAAAACAACAATAAAGGTTTATGTGCTAAAGCCTGTCCGGCCAAATGAGAATCAGATGATGTTGGTGAAAACGGTGAACAACAGAAAGGCTGGAGAAACACGGAGAGAGTCACGTCAGCTCGCCGAGCAGTTGCTAATGCTATCCGCTACATGTAACGTTATGGCTTTCCACATTACTTCACTAACTAACGCGATCCATATTACTATTCTGTGTACCACTGGTATTATGTCAAAGTGTTGATTTAGCCTGCAAGAAAGGATGTAACAGTACAAAGCAAATGTGGAGCGATTTGTTTATATTAGCCTCGATGCAAGGCAGGACCAGTCAGCTATGTTGAATGTTTGCTTCTTAACATTCAATATAGATTTATTGTCGTTTTACCAATACTCAGGTACACAGCTTCTCTCTAACTTATGTGACCCACAATAATGCAAAATAATTGCGCATGTTGTGTGAAGCTGTCTCCCTGTCTGGCTATAGCCGCTGTAACAATCCCTTTTCTTCAGGGACTATTGTGCCAATATGCCGGCTCGCTGCAGAGCATGAAAGGTACGAGGGTTGAAGTAACAGAGCCGGAACATGTCTGGAGAAAAGCCACAGCTGGCATGCTGGTGTTTCCGCGTTGATTGTGGGATCTCTGTATGAAAGCGTTTGGGTTTCAGATTATGCTCACTGATGAGTTCAAGTGAGCACACGTACGAGCTCACACCTGGTTGCAATCTTAAAACAGCAGCATGGTAGTGGCAGCTGAAAACTACATATTGCTTTTTTAACACTTCACATATAGTATAAATATTAACGTTTAACCTTTCTATGTCTTAAACATTAGAAAAAGTGTTAGATATTTGGTGCAATAGTGGCCATAGATAGTAATATAAAGTAAATAATTTTTAAGCGATTACCTGCCAATACTGAGAGGCTGAGATTGTACATATTAGTGGATATCCAGCTATGCTCGAGTATTCACTGTGAGTTTTTGGGGTGCTGTTGAGTTGTATCTTCTTCTTAGTGAACTGAATATTGCACTTCCTTCCCCAGTTTAAATAAACTCACCACATTCTAATCAGACAGGGCAATCACAGCGTTGAGGCAGGCAGGTATGTGCACATTCAGCACTGAGTGTGAGTCTGAGAATACACACACACACACACACACACACACACACACACACACACACACACACACACATACTCTCACAGAAAATGAATGTGTTCACCATTGGTAATTATTGCACACACTGCAATGAAACTAATGCACACTAGCATTAACGCACGTAAAAAGGTGAAAACACATTATCACGTGTGTATAAATAAACACAACGAAAAAAAACCACACAAGACTCCTATACACCTGCACTTTTTGTCACTTCTGAGGACACTGTATTGATTTCCATTGATTCCCTCAAGTCTTACTCTAACCACAACCACTACATGTCTAACCCTCTGACCATATCCTAAGTATTCAAACCTCAACCCTGAACCAACTGCCAGCCTAAAAAATAACCTGGGTTTTATCCACACAATGTGATTGTACAAACACATTTTTTCCCCCATAAGTGGATCACATCAACCTGCATACCACAAACTATAAACAAGACTGCAGCACTGACTTCCACAGTCATACAATTAATGTCAGCGGTGTGGTTTAGTTCTGCAAGTTTTCTTTGAGATTTCTTCTTGTGAAGCCTGCTTAAAGTTGAAACAGAAACACACCATGCTTGATTCCCTTACGAGGTCTTACAACTGAAGAATAATTGAGCCAACAAGTTTAACTTAATATAGTAAATTATACCATGATCTTGATAAGCAATCATGAGTTCCATGCCTTTGCTGCAGTTTAATAATGCTCCTTTGTCTGAGGAGTGTGTGTGTGAGGAATCTAGCACTCAGCAGTGGTGATAGCATCTGAAGTTGGCAGGCTTTATCTTATTCTTGTCCTGTGTGTGTGTGTGTGTGTGTGTGTGTGTGTGTGTGTGTGTGTGAGAGAGTGTGTGTGTGTGTGTGTCTGTGAGTGTGTGTGTGTGTGTGTGTGTGTGTGTGTGTGTGTGTGTGTTGCCTGTTTATAAGTGAGTGTATATGTGTATTTTGGTCTGCAAGAGTGTGTAATAGTATGCATTTTTGGGGGTATTTTACAGTAAACCTGTATGTGTGTGGGTTTATGTGCACGAGAAGTGTGTGTGGTTATGTTGGCAGGGTGTATGCTGTGCTAGTCTAGCCCCAGTGGTTTTACGATGTATATCAGGCATCTGCTTGGTTCAGCGTCCAAAAGATCAGAAACAGAGCTGTTATTCTAGCAAAATGGTAACTGTGAGATACAGTTTCACACACATCCAGATGCACACCAATGTATTGTACATACACTTATGTACTATGCACACTCACAGACAGGCACGCACACACACACAGACACACACACACACACACACTGCTAGCTGCTTCTGTTCCTGGCTCTCACCCTCTCTTGATGCATTCCTCGGTCTGCGTTGACCTTTCAACTGAGAGGTCAGATAACATCTCAGGGGATGTACTCTGCTGGCTGAGTGTTCCTTGAATTGTTGACTTAGCAACAGTAATTGGTCTGAATTGAACTTCATGGAGGCATTTCATGGAAAGGTATTCACCGCAGATATTTCTGACTTGGCGGCTTGGGGGATTTTGTTCCCTAATATTTTGGCTTTACACCCAGCCTCAGGCTTCTCAAAGGAGGAATGTACATGTATACATGAGTGCACATGTAGTGTTATGCATGTGATAGGTAAAGGTGATGAGTGTTATGTCATAGGTGCTATGACCTAAGACCTGTTTGTTTTCAAATACAAATGACAACAATCATAAAATAACCTTATTTGTTTTAAAAGGTAAATGACAGTCATAAAATAACGTTTTTGCCTTCATTCCTGCAGGGGAAAAATCAACTGATACTGTAGTCTTTATCCAAAACCTGCAATTTTTGTGTGCCAAGCGCATAGAGAGAAACACACGTACGTCCATGGACACATACACATACTGAGCTGCAAGTCATGTCTCAATCAATGTAAGCTGATCCTTGTCATCTGGCTTTGGTTTAGATAGGGCCCATTTCAAGACTGATTTGATCTAAGTTCACCCTGTGGTGTTTCTGTTCTTTCAAGGCCTATATGACTCACACACACAC
The DNA here is from genome assembly GCF_021292245.1 of Micropterus dolomieu. Classification (NCBI taxonomy): domain Eukaryota; kingdom Metazoa; phylum Chordata; class Actinopteri; order Centrarchiformes; family Centrarchidae; genus Micropterus; species Micropterus dolomieu. Next base: position 9,549,384 of record NC_060160.1, on the reverse strand, counting down.
TGCTTTTCTAGCTGTACATTATACACACAAACTCACATATATGCACCGGTAGTGAGCGAAAGGGAGATATTTCCTGAACACTCCTGTCACTTGACCCTGTACATGTGTCCCAATATGTTAATCATTTCCTGCTGTATAATCCAATTAAACGGTTGAATTCACTGACTTATTAGATTAGTCAGACTGCTGTCTATGTTGAGGAAGCAACAGCAGAACTGGATCTGGAGTCAATTTAGTGGAAGAGTGCTTCCATTACAAACTCTTACCCCTCATTTTTTTTTCAATTTATGAAATGTATGTAAATTCCATCCTCAAAAAGAAAATATACAGTATTTTCAAAATCACATCTTCCCGACATCAAGAGGAACATTTAGATTTAAGTTTGCACTTTTCAGCTTCACAGTCTAAACAGTCTTCTTTTGCCACTTAAGAGATGCAATGAAATGAGATATACAATTTGCTGTACAAAATGATTTATGTAAGATAACATTAAGCTTTAAAGATCCCTGTTGAAACAAGACTCTATAGCCACGCTAGGCTTTGTGAAACTGTGGTGCTTTTACTGTAGCTAAATGCTATTATGACTATGCTAACACACTGATGTTTAGCAGGTATAATGTTTAGCATATTTAGCATATTAGTTTAGCGTGTTAGCATGCTAACATTTGTACTTAATATTATGTATAGCTAAGGCTGACAGGAATGCCATTATTTTTGCAGGTATTTGGTCATAAACCAAATTATTGGACAAATTTGAACTTGATGATGGTGCTAGAGAAAAGGTTGAAGGTTCAATTAATTCTTTGGGGGGCATAATGTCTGTACCAAACTTCTCGACTCTGCAGCCAATTGTTGTTGAGGTGTTTAACTCAAAACCAAATGCTAACCTTATGGTGGTGCTAGATGAAAAGTCAGGGGATCACCAAAGTCATTAGGATTCATCATCTGGGCATCCTGGATTTTGGTATAAAATTTCTTAGTAATCCATCAAATAGTTGTTGGGAAATTTTTATAAAAAAAACAAATAATTCAATCTCATGGTGGCGCTAGAGGAAAAGTCAGGGACTGCAGGCTCCATTTCCTTTTAATCACGAATGTCTGCACATTTAATGTCAATCCATCCAATAGTTGTTGTGATATATAAAGTGGTGAACTGACCGACAGGCTGACATTGCCATCTCTAGAGACATACTAATAGTATGGCAAAAAAAGAACTAATGCAAGTATGTGTAGGATTCAGTTAGGATATAAAATAATATAATTTAGACTTTAGGCAATTTCATACACTAAATCAAGGTAAACAAAAAATATAGTGCATAGTAACATGGTAAATGAAAATGTAATAATGGAAATGTATGGATATGTGCTTCACAAAATTAGGATACACAGCATGGAAAGCCAAGACTTGGACATGATGGTCAATATGAATGACTACTGACTATATGACTAAGTAGAGTAGTAACAATGACTCTTGTATATTGGGACAGAGAAAGCATACACCTCTCATTTTTGCTGCAGTAAATTCTCCTCTTTCACTCCTTTTTCCTTTTCTCGCTGAGTTACAGTGTACCTCTATAACTCCTCTACAAGTCCACTTTATCAACTCTCCAGCATCATTTATTCATGGCCTGTTTACAGCACTGGGATCTTATTGGCCATTTGTCCCGTTTTGGTGATTAAGAGTCCATCAGGTATCAGAGGGCTGTGCGTATTGGTGTATTAATTAATTGTTTTCTGTGTATATGAAGAGAAACACTGAGAGTTGAAACAAGTTTTTAAAAAGTACATAAAACAGAAGATAACATTTAACCAGAGGAGGGAACTAAAGAAAACTGAGAAAGAGATACTTAAAAGTGGGTGAAACAGTTATAGAGAAAATGGATGTGCGGTGTCTGGCTCTATTCTTTGTAATGAGATCCTGTCGGCTCTTTGTTTGTCCTCCTGCACCTGGCTGGGGGTGGATATAGGCCTGAGAGGCAGATGTTGAATGAGCCCTTCTCTTTGTATCACAGTGTGCGTGTGTGTGTGTGTGTGTGTCTGTGTTTGAAAAAGGTCCTTGAATCTTGTTGAATCTGTTTAGTATTTTAAAACCTGTGCAATTATATTGTAATTGAGGGGGTTCAAATATGGCATATACATGTGTGTTGGGACATGTGTGTTCTGGGTCAGATGTCACGGCGTATTTGCGTGAGTCTCAGGTCTCCCATTAGCTCCTCATTCTGCGCCTGAATTAACTAACATGAGCAACCCAAACAGAGGAAAGACATACAGGAGCATGCAGTATCAGGAGTTTCTGCTGTTAGTCTGAGGAGAACCTTGAAACATTTTATTATCCTTTCAAGCTGATACATTTAAATCAAAATTTACAGGGAATAACAGAGCACATTTTTAGACAGTTTCTCCTGGAAGACATTCATAGTGTGACAAAAAAGAATGCTAGAGAGAGAAGTTCAAGACCTGGCTCTTTTCTCACCTCCGCACAGCAGACCAATCATGGCGTGAAGTGGTTGTGAATGTTGGATCTTTTAAATTATGGGAATGGTGGGACAGAGCCAGATTAAGGTATCGTAACAGTGGGAGGAGGATTCTAAAGCTATTTGACAATCCGATGTGCCGTGTATCTTTTTAATTCAATTATTTTTTATTTATATAGTGCCAATACTAGACCATACTCTCAGATTCTGAGTGCTTTAGATCGTACTTCATTTCTAGGACAAATACACTAGATTTATTTTTGCTCTGAGTTTAAGTTTGCATGTGAAGAATATATCTTACCAAAAGTAGAAGCATTAAAGATGCTAAGCAATGGAAGCTGGCTCACATCTAGAGATATAGTTTCTCTTTGCATCTTGAAAACATCACAATTCTGTGCTTGTTTGCTCCCAGAAGGTATCTAACCTGTTAAAAATCTGTCACTGCATGTTCTCAAATCTGACTTAACAGATGAAGTACTCAAATTTGTTTCTCTTTAATGACTGATACACCTACAGCAGGTGGGGTAATATCCAAAATTGTTAATTTGGTTTAGCTTGAACAGTACTTTAATATGTGGCACAGATGGGACTGGTAAAAATATAATTGAACCAACATTAGACTCAATAAACCCCAATTGCTATTACTGTAACAGATTAGCAGCTGTTTAGAGTTTATATAAACTATATCTACAATTGACACAAGGCATAGTGTACAGAAAATATCTTAGGGAAACAAAAGGCAAATCGCTTTGTCAGTCCACCAGTCAGCCTTTGGTAATGAGAGTTGGGCTAAAACTACAATAAAATTGGACATTTAAGCTGTTAAGTAACAGCACCCTATAAAATAGTTGTTTATAGCATACATTAGTTATTTTAATATAGGTCTGACACAGTGTTGGTTCATTGTAGCTGGAGAGGAGAGGAGGTTTAAATTTGGAGCATAAAAAAAATCCATTGTTCATGATGCAGTCATTTGTGTCTCTGTCTCTATCTTTAGCTAACACACATTCTACAGTGCTGTATGTGCCGTATATTTGGCCAGTCTTTCAGGTGTCGGGAGTCTTTCTACAGTGAAGCAAAGTTCACCAAGGCCAGGAGCACAAGGATGTAGTGTCGTTGGGTGGTAGACAGAACATTGAAAGACAGAAATCTAACTTTTTTCAAGATTTTTGCCATGCCACTTAATCTGAACTTGACTTGAGCTGCCAAATGAGTCATTTCACTGAGATGACTGAAGTAAAGAGTAACGAGACAGAGAGACAGGCAAGGGGATGTTTCTAAAGGTGAAGCATGGAAGCAGCAGCAAGTCTGTATCTTTCACTTTTTACTTAATTGTATTTTAATAAAACCACAAATGTGTGACTGAGTCTGTGTACATGCATCCTTGTGCATATGCCTGCGTATATGTGTATTCATGTGTTAAATATATTACCCCATAAAACTCAAATAATCAAAGTCTCTTGTAGCCTTAGGCTCATAAAAAATAATATATTATTCACAATCTTAGTTGTAGAATGATTCTGTTTACCCAGTGATGAACAGAATAGAATAGTGTTGTGGAAACTGAAGAATTTATTAATAAAAGAGAATAAATAGAGAAGTACTATAACGCATATACAGATGGTCCAGAGACCTGCCACCTAGGACAGCTCCGGGCATCTGGCCCCAAGCAAACGAATGCACAATCATTTACACAGTCTAGGTTTCTATGTTTTGGGGAACAGAGATCCTTTCCCGGCCTTCAATGAATATTCAAGGAGAGGAGAGGAAAAACAAGAGGGGAAAAACACTAAACAATCTCACAGCTCTGACCTAAACCCTACATATATGAACAGACTAATAAAACTTAAATATATATATATATGACAAACAATAATGGTAATAATAATAATAATAATAATAATAATAATAATAAAATGCAAGAGGAAGCAGTAAATAGTATTGCTTTTAAACCAGTTACCACTAATGACTGTGTTTACTTGTTTGGCCAGTTATACTATATATTAGACTTAAAGGTCCATTTTTTTGAAAAATCACGGGTTGAGAATGTACACATACAGTATATGTACAATACAAGAGTAAATGGACACACACTCATGCACAAATGCATCATGGATTTTTTTCATCTAGCCAAGTGAAAAATTTACAGTGTATATTTAGGTATATAAGCACTTGGAATTGCCTTGTTGTTAAAATGTGCTATACAGGCCTTAGCTTCGCCTTATCTCGTCTTACTATTAGTATATTATTTTATGCTAAAAGTAACATTTACACAAAATGTCATATTTCTGCCCATAAAAAGTGGTATCTTTTTTCAAATCAACTCAAATTGGCAAACAGGCTTACACTAAAATATCAGTCAATTGTCTGTTAGAGAGCCAAAGTATTCAAGTAAAATTAAATTCAAACCTTTATTTAAGCCTCAAGAATCATTGAGGTTACCCTCATTTGCAGTGATGTCGAGATACAGAGAAACATGCAGTTATAAAAATAAGAAGAGAACAATATTAAGTGAAAACAACTGCACACTGAGATGAAGTGATTTGAGATCATAGTCTTGAATTGTCATGGGGTAGTAACAATCTCTATCTTGAGAATGTTTTGTAGATAATTCCATGCGTTTGGTGCACAAAAACTAAAGGCAGATTTTCCAAGTTCAGAATAAACTCATGAGATGGATAATACAGTTAGTAGGGTTTGGTAGAGTTTGGTAGGATCCTGTGGTCCAGTCCAGCATGGATGTTATATAGGGTGGTGAATGTAAAATACGGGCTTTATGGATGAACACACACACATTTTTATTACAAGTCTGTGCCAGAGAGGACCAACCAACTGGAATAGTGAGTGTCATAGGGATGCCTGGTAATGAATCTGAGGGCAGAATGATACACTGAATCTAGGGGTTTGAGAGTGGAAGCAAAAGTCTATAGATTAAATCACCATAATCTAAGACTGATAGAAAGACTGCCTAAACTATACTTTTTCTACAATGCAAAGGGAGGCTGGATCTGTTTCTGTGCAAATTCCAAGGTTTTGCCCCAATTTGGTGATGGTATTTTCAATATTATGTTGAAATGTATTCAGTGTGGATAGGTGTAGACTGTAAAATAAATATATTTTGCTCTAGAAAAAAGCATGAATCTTGTTTTGCTTGCATTAAGTATGAGTATTAAGCTTGACAAGTGCATCTGGAAGCACTAAAATAAAGTTGTAGGTTCTCAATTGATTGTAAAACAATACAGACCAGTGTCCTTCATGTAAAGATGAACATTACAGTTAGTTAGAGAAGAGACCAGAACTGATCCTTGTGGAACACTTTTTGTTACTATTAAAAACTATTTTTAATATTCTCAAAATTGACACACTGAACTCTTTCAGAATGGTAGATCTGAAACCATCTACAAGCAATTGAATCAATTGAATGAATTGAATCTATAAACATCAACTGTATCAAAAGCTTTTGACAAGTCACTGAAAACAGCAGCATGGTGTTTCCTTTTGTCCATACAAAAAATACTATCGTTCACAACTAATGTAACAGTAGAGATGGTATTGTACATAGGTCCAGAACCAGACTGGTGACAGTTTGAAACAGAATATCACCAGTGATGCCAGAATTCTTGCCAGACTGTTTGCATATCAGTAGATATCAGTAAACACCATGCTGTACCACTAAAGTAAACAAGTTCCATCCATCCATCCATCCATCCATCTATCCATTGTCAACCGCTTATCCTGTGTACAGGGTCGCGGAGTAAATAAGTTAGCAGTGAAAAAAGTCATAAATTTTGCAAGTCAAAGACAGATACCAGATATTTTTCTCAGGAGTTTAAGGACCAAGCCAGTAGTTAAGTAGTTAAAATGCTAATGCAGTTATAAGGATGTATTATTTTACCCATACCCTAACTAACGTCAAAATCTAAATTTTGAGCATTGGCAAATGTGTTTATATAGACACTCTTTTTTCTCTTAACTTGACCTCACAAGAATATAAGGAAGTGCACACACATGTTCTGTAAGCACATACTGTAAATAAATCCAGCAGCAGTCTACAGGAGATGAGACACAGACACACAACCTGCATGCACAGATGCACAAAGAAGCACATGCAAATTGCAGCACTATCCCATACGGAATATGCAACCGACTGATATAAACTGACTAAGCAAATAAAGTGGTACTTCTACCCCCTTGGCTGAGGCAAGATATGAAAGCAGACTATGGATTTAAAAATAAATGTAACATGGTGGTTGTGTTTCACAGAGGAATTTAAATGGGCATTGTAACAAACAAAAACATAGAATACTGTCTTTTGTTCTCTGTTTTGGGCACCATTAAAAGCTAGATGTTGGACTTTCCTCACCAGACAGATGTCATCTTTGGCGTTTGGGATAAGCAGGTAGCATACAGTTGCAACATCAGAGCTTTTTTTGCTGAACAGATGCCTTCTATTGCTGGAAAACAGTGTTCATTAGAGGGAAATTTGCAGGCTAGACAACCAAAACTATTTAGCTTAAAAAGGCTCAAAAGCTACGTAGAGCTAGAAAGTTGACTGATAACTCTCAGTGTGAATCTGAAGTTTTATTTCAGGTCTGAAAGTTGGAAGTGATATAAGGAACATTTACAAGCCACAATTTTCTTGTCATTCTTCCCTTCAGAAGTGTCCACTGTGGTGGCTCCAGAGGTGTCAGTGAAGATGTCTACTCAGCAGTGGAAAAGAAGAAGAAGTTTTAGCCAGTGTTGGCGCAGGTTTAACCAAAAATATAAATGTGTTAAAAACTGACCCTTAATGATCCCTCTACCACCCACATACTATAAAAAGAAGTGTATCTGTGTGTTTGTGTGTGCACATGATGGCTGTAGAGGACATTGTGTCATCACCCAGGGTAAACACTGAGTGAGTCACGTCTGGCCTTGGGTGGACTTTATTAACTGGCATACAGCGACTATCTTTATCTCAATAATCTGAAAACAAGATGTGGAGACAGACACAGCAAAGGTTGAGCGGAAGGAGACGTAATGATGATGTCAAATATGACAATCTGGCAACTGATAGTCGTGCAGACAGAGTGTTGAAGACGATAGAGTGTGGGGCGGGGGGGGGGACATAATGAAGATGAGTAGTGTTTTTTCTGCATTTTCATAAAGCAGAACTTAGCCCATCCCTCCATCTTCCATCTCCATGGTGTGTGAGGTGGGAGAGCAAAACTTGAGGAAAAAAATTAAGGGTAAGGAATAAAGAGTGAATAAGAGCAGAATGGTCAATTTCCCCAATGCAGAGGTGGTGTTTTCCCATCTCTGACAGAGCTCTTTGACTGCACCTCAGCTTATAGCAATGACTGCAGAGGATACACACATTGTCATACACAAAGAGATACACTTGCTGAAGCCCAGATCTCTCCCCTTCTGCAATTTTATTTAATTACAGCAAGCTCCACACAAATATTAAAACTCTTCTCTCTGATATGAAAAAAATATTTTCCACTCATTTCCCATTTGTTGTCTTGCTCTTTCTCGCTGTGTTTCTTTCTCACATGGCTGTATGAGCAAAGTGTCACCCCCGTATCAGTAAGAAGTTGGCTGAAAATGAATTACTCGGTTATGAAAAAGCTGTCGCCTGGTCTCAGCAGGAATAAATGCAATGCAATAAACACATACATAATGCTTGTATATATAGAGACAGCGTTACTCACAGTCATAATCCCATGGACATTCACAAGCTGGAATGCCATTGAGTCATTTATTAAATCTAGAAGTTTTATATGGTATGATGAGCTTCTTACAGTGTGTTGCTTTTTGGGAATATAAGCACTTAAACCAAAGCAACTTCAACCAAAAGAAGCAGTGAGGTTAGCCATAACCTCACTGCTTCTAACCTCAAAAAACATTGGCATATTTTGTGTGTGTTTGTGTGAGCCAGAGAGCAGAAAAGTGGATTATGCTGCAGGAACATCAAGTCATTATACCTAAATGATGTATGTTGTTAGTGCATTGCAATAGTTTTGTGGTCTGCCGCAGCAATGGGAAAGGCATTTTAAATTTAGGCAACTAAAACAACAAAGTTAAAGTTAAGGGAAATATTTCCTTCACCGTTAGAAGACACCAAGGTTTACTATTGATAGGAGATATCCTTCATCACATCACATAATTCTCCTTTTTTATTGAGAATTGGCACATGAAAATGACTAATGCTGTCAGTTCTAGCATTACCACAAGAGATCACTTGTCAGGAAAACATATGGGTTGTTTTAAGGGTTTGAACAAATTAGCACTTAAGAAAAGTATTTTTTTTCTGATGAGGACAGTCTCTTAGGAGTGGTTCAAGAATTGTGTACTGATGTTTGTTCTCTATGAAGGATGAAACTTTTAACAACCATATCTCTTGCCTATTAAATACCAAAAAGACTTTTACTTTAATCAGCTTTATTGTTGCCTTTAAACTTCTTTTCCATGCTGTGTGACAATATCAGATCACTGTACTCTTGTGCCTGCTCCTCGTTATGACATGGACTTACTTACACTGAATACAGTATTCATATCCCACAAGAAATACTTGTAATTCTGTTCATTTGACTGATTTTTTTTGTATCCAATATGGACCGAGTGTTGAAAACAAGGAAATCTTGAATGTCATATTCTAAAGAAGTTGATTTGCATCAGGAGTTAAACATTTTTAAAACCAAGACAATGTTTTCACTGTGTCAAGAAAATATGATTTTAAGTCTAGATAGGATAAGTCAACAGACTTCTGCTTAAAATTGCAGCATGTAAAGAAATCAGACTTTTCAAAATGTGTCTTCTTTACCTCTTGGCATTACTTCACTTTCTATTCTGTTGTTGTGCCATAGTCATACTGTAAGTATAATTACCCCTTTGCTCCTGCAGTTGCTTTTGATGATATTAATGCTAAAAACTGGACAAGATGTCTTGTTAAGATAGATATTTTTGCTAGGCAAACATACAGATGTTACTACTACAACAACTGTAAACCAGATTAAGTTTGCAGCAAATAGGACAGCATTTATTTAGTATAACTATATATATATATATATATATACTGTACCTTGATCTGTTTAAATGTCTGTGATTTTCTATGTGCTAATCTCTAACACACACACATACACTGTTTAATGTTAAAGCTGATGATTATAATAATGTTATTTAATTATTATTTAATTTACAAAGTGCTCATCCAGTGGACAAATAAGTACTTGGATGACACACTTATACACACCTGCACGTGTATTCAATGCCAACACACACGCACACAGTTACCATGGTTACCCCCTTAGGGTGCTCTGTCTGTATTATCACAGATCATCTACTGTTGAAGGCAATTAGAATGAACCTGACCTCACAGACACACATGCACAAGGTAACACAAACCACACACGCACATTAGTTGAATCACTTTAACGACTCTCTTACCCAATAGAACCCAGTCTGAACTTAAACTTCAAGAACTCAGCATCTGTAAGAAAATGAGGCCGGTCGTCTCACCTCTTAAAAAACTGACTTCATGGAGATACAAGGTTTTATCCAGCAGCTGTGTGCTCATTTAGAAATTCACACACACTTCCTCTGTCTGAGCTGCATTTGAAGCTGAACCCAGAGTATGAGAATAGATCTGAGATATCTTCATCTGGGAAATGTACAAAGAACACTGTGTAAGTGTGTGTGTGTGAGAGGGGGTGTGTTGCTAATGTTGTGGGGACATAAACTGTTTACACACTCACATTGTGGGGACAAAATACATGTCTTCATGATGCAAACCATTACATTTTAGGGTGACGACTTGGTTTAAGGATAGGGTAAGGTTAGGTTTAGGCAAGTAGTGGATTTATAGTTAGAGTTGTAATGTCCCCGAATGCGTGTACATACTGTGTGTGTGTGTGTGTGTGTGTGTGTGTGTGTATGTAGGGAACTTGCAATAGGAACATTGGTTCATCCACTGCAGATACTGCAGTGGATATTGTTAGATGTGTGTGTGTACATGTGCTTTTATCTACAGGAAAGAGAATTAGTAATGATCCTTGTATTCTCTCATCTCTACTATCCACCTATGCTATCCACCCATCAGTACAAAACAAAGATAATAATAAATATCAAGATGGTTCCTAATACTACAAGTTTGCCTGCGTTTTGTCTCCTGTCTCCTCTCCATCCCTCACACAACTCCAACATTTTAAGGAGTGAACAGGCTCGGCAGTTTGCTCTTGGTTGAATTATGTACACGTGGGGAGACATTTGTCAAAGTAAAATGCACTGTTGGAGCCAAGTCTCTTGCTCCTTAGGTGGAAACACAGTATGCTGTTAATCACCTCTGAAAGAAATACAAAACACACTCACACACACACACACACACACACACACACATACATACACACATACATACACAGACTATTAGGCTGGTTTGGGTCCAGCTGTACAGAGTTGTTTGTCTGTTGCAGAAGCTGTTTATCTGGCCTGTTTTTGTGGGTGTGTGTGGGTGTGCAGTTGCTGCACTGAAGCACCAGTGGAGGCCGTCGCTAATGACCTCATCTGTGGAGTGAACACCTGTGGGAATGGCCGACCTCAAAAGAGCTGCAAAGGATCATGGGATTGTACACACCATGCCTCAAAGAGACTCCAGAAACCATGGCATTAACTCGCAGCACTGCCAATTAGAGGTGTGAGCCTCTCCAGGTTTTGCCTTTCGCAGACCAAGTCTGTGTCAAATTGTATTGTATGTAAGGTACACTGTGTAAGAATTAAGACTACTTTTCACATGTCGAATTCATACTCCAAAAAAATAGGGGGCAGAATATAACATATCAAGTCATAACTGGAGCTAACTAGAGTTAGCTTATTTAGCTAGAGGGGTTACTTAGCGGTCCTACTAGCTGACTGAGTCCGGAATGGGCACCAGAACTGGAGCTTAAATTTAATCTTTAAACTTCTAGTAAACTGTGACCGAACACAGCCTCTGAGACTGATGGAGGCCAGTTTGACTGGGAATACAGAGGTGATTTACAGCGGCTCTGGGCAAAACGCTGACTCTGGGGACGAAGAAGACACGGCAGGGTTTCAGGCGGGGAAAGGAGAGGCATCAAGAGGGAGAGTAGTGTGAGGTAAGTTGGCCAAATCTGTGTATTAAGGGTTTATTTCAATCAAACCAAAGTTGATGATTGTTAGAAAAGTGGAAAGACTTACCAATATGGCTTTGGTGAGTTTTATTTTGTTTCTCTCAAGTTTGAATGAGTGAGAGCAATTTTGTGAGTGAGAAACCAGAATTGAGAGGTGTATTCAACATAGCACAGACTGGGGCTAGTTGGTTAGCATGCTAACTTCAGTAGATATCTCTGCAATAAACAGACTCTTTGACATATGTTTAGGGATCACTTGGAAGGGGAGCTTCCAGTCATTATTGCTAAGCTACTTGCCACCGAACACACTTAATGCACAGACATGAGAGTATTCCTGTATGGGATCTTTTATTACAAAAGCAGTTCTACAGAATACCATGTGCAGTACATGTATCTGTAAAGCAATACATGGACAATACAGCAGTATCTGAGGTTTCAATGCAGTTTACTGCATGGAGGTTTTAGGAAATAAAACAGCTGCGTAAAATGTTAATTGTATATTAATTGTATATAGTGTGTGTACAGTGGGTATATATTTATTGATCTATGTAGAATGTTACCGATTCTACTTTTATTGTATTTTGTTCTTTCACATTCCACTGTGCTGCTGTGCCAACCTGAATTTCCCATACAGGGAATTAATAAAGGTATATCTTAGAGGTGGGCAGATCAATCCCAAGATATCATTACGTCTCGTTTGAAGATCGATTCTAGTGTTACTAGGATCAATAACAGTTTCAGTTTCTCTCTTCTATGTTGTACCCATTTCATTAAAGAGTAGAACCGTCTGTGCAAACACTGTTATGTTGAACACATTTTAGTGCATGCACTCTTTGCTTTTCCAATCTCCACTGCTGTTGTTGTGTCATGTGCACTAAACAACAAATATACAAGTTGCGCTACCCATGCTTAATTTGGCAGGTAGAAATTCTTAACACCTTATGATGCTAACCTTTGGCAAATCATTTAGTGGTCATGAAAATGTATTCAGATTTATCCCATTGCTGATGCATTCACCTCATAAATCATGACACACTGCTTTCCCCTACATGAAAGTACATAAGGTGCTCTTAATAATAAAAAGTATCAGTATTGGTATCGATATTTGCATTTCTGAACTTGTATTACTTGGTGTCGGATCGAAACCAAACTTTTCAGTATCTCCCACCCCTAGTATATCTTATCTTATCTTAATTAAGATGAAATGTATTCTGTTCCACCTGGACTTCATGGGCTTCTTAAAGATAATGGCACTTTGAAATAAATAAAACAAGAATAAGTTCAAACTCCTCTTGGCAGCCTTTCAAGATGTAGGGGGAAGCTACTTTATTTCACTGTAGGATAAAAGATTGACTTTATCTTTCATTTTCTGAACGAAGTCCTGCAGACTTAAGAAGGGCAAAATGACCCCAAGAAACACGGGACTGCAATGTCCTTTAAACTACTTCAGAACCAACCTGTTCAAAATAGAAAAAAAGCATCCTGTGTAATCTATTCCTCTCTCCAAACTCACTCGTTTGTCTCTATTGCTCTCTTCATATCCCTAGGTCTGTCCTAGTCATTCTGTTGCTATTGCTCTTCCCCTGTCTTATCTTTTTCTTAAACTCATCATCTTCCCATTTCTCTGGATTTCTATTTTCATTTGGTTTTTGCTCTCTTTTTGTGTCTAGATCCCTATCTTCAAAAGCACCCTTCTCTGTTCTCCCCTCTCCATCCACCTCTTCCACCGATGTGGTACAGAGGGTGGCAGAGAGTGAGGAAGGCTACTTCTGGAGATTGTGCTGAATAATACATGCCCGTTAGAGCAGAGCCGAGGTAGCTGACATGGATGGAGGAAAGACTATTGAGCTGGATATAGAGTTTTGATAGTGTGTGAATATGGAGTATTTATTATGATGAGATATGAGCAGGCAGGTTAGTGACATAGTGGAAATATGAGATTCGATAAATCTATAATATTCACACATGCAAAAAGGGGAAAAAGTGTAGCAGTACATTTATTTTTAGATGCAGATGCATTCCTAAATGTTCGCACATACATCAACACATTAACAGCCAGTGCATTGTGTTAATGGTTACACCTCATTTCTTTATATTGTACAGTAGAGCTATTCATATACTCACATGTGAGAAAACAGGATGTGTGTGTATGTGTATGTGTGTGTCTGTGTGTCCACCGCTGCAGGTTCAGATCTGACATATACGAGGGGTCACTCCTGCCCTGTAGCCCATTGACCTCATCAGACAGTGTTGAATTATGGGTAGTGGCACTTGGGTCTCACAGCTGTCTCTCTGCTTAGGGCACAGTGATAGTGAGTCATCTCACTCAATCGCGCACACACTCACACAAACTCACACACTCACACAACAGCTGGACTGCAGGGTAGCTGACATTTAGCAGTGGATGAAAAAGCAGTGAGTGTGAGCTGGAAAAAAACAAGAAAGGAGCTGCAGCCATGATGGTATCAAACGTGTCACCGTACGGCAGGGTGGAAGCACAGCAAGTAGAAGATAAACTTTTTACAGTGAACAAACTGCACTTACTTGTTGGTCTGCCCTATCTCCTTGCTGCAACAAATTAAGCTTTGACAATTCAACTGACAACTCAGCTCAAATGACAACTGTCACTGTCAGGTTTTGTCAGCTCTAGCAAGCTAGAGAACTAAGCTAATGTGAGCTCCATGAGTTGTTATCTCCAGCTAGGAATCTTACATTAATTTCCTGGAGACTTATCCTACCCTAAAATGTAATAATTTACTTTATGGGGACTTGCGTTTTGTCCCCAGAAGGAAGTCCCCATATGTGATAGGTGTAAACAGATTTATGTCACCATGTATTACTCATGTTTCCACAATGAGTAATACATGTCCACATGCATACACATACACACACACACACACACACACACACACACTCTCTCTCTCCACACACACACACACACACACACACACACACACACACACACACACACACACACACACACACACACACACACACACACACACACATACACAATGCAGCTGACATAAATAGGCTATCCATGGCAAATAACATGACAATCTGTTGAATATTTGATCACAGACCAGCACAGACTTAATAATTTAGCAACAGGCCTTTAAATGACTCTCACTGCCTTTTGAAATTAATGGTGAACGGTTGGGAATCATTTCTCTGCATGACATTAAACACCAATTTTGTGCTCCTCGAGTTATTACATCTGTGGAAAATTTCACGTGATTAGAAAATGCAATAGCTGCCTAAAATCTGACGTCATTATTTTTGACACATGCCCTGTATGGCTTATACCATCCTCTTTGCACTGGTTAGGATGATTTATTGCTGCATGACTGTAAAGAATTACCAGGTAAATTACATTTTAAGGTGGAAGAATAATGCGTCAAGTGAAAGAGCAAACTGTGGTCCATCATTTACGTTGACCACTACGATGTCTGAGGACAAGCCAAATGCAAAAAAGTGCACTGGAGTTTGCTAGAATTTCCCTTCCATAAAAATTGTGTTCTGTTATTATTGTGTATTTGCAACCTCTGCAAGGCACTATAGGTCTATATCAACATAAACCACTAGATTTAAAAACAGTTTATTTCCTACAACATACAGAACACCTAACACCCCTTGCCAGACCCCACAAGATCCCATACTGATCTGAATGCACTGTAGGCAATGGGCCGAACTCGTGCTCAGGCTGGACTTGTTTGCCCTAGTACATCAATCATTGTAGCCTACTTTCTGCCTGTGTGGGTGCTTGGAATGCTGAGGAACTGAACTGTATACATCAAATCATATCCACTGTACATACTCACATTTGAGTGTTTTGCACTGAGCTATTACTGTTACTTGGCAATAAGAAAGAATCTATCTATCTATCTATCTATCTATCTATCTATCTATCTATCTATCTATCTATCTATCTATCATGAGGATTGTTACTCCTGATTATTTCTTCCCTTTCTATGTTTAGGCTATGTAAAATCCTTTTAAAAATCTGACATTTATATGGCACAATTCATTCATTATGATATTTCTTTTTGCTGTTCTTTGATTGAATGAAAGGCATTTATGACTCTATCACCCACTGTTTTATTCAAATTATTGTGAGCTTAGGCTTTATTTGACAATAAAATGTAAAATAAAGTAATATTAAATTGTAAAAAGTAGGTAGGCTAAAGTACAAAATAAGTTTGATGCACCACTACATAAAGAACATAAATTCAAGGGATATTGTGGGCATATGGTGGTGATAATTCTTGTGTCATAGTTGGATCAGTGTAAATCACGGGGTGGGCTGAAACAACGACGTCCGGCCAGCTCGGTGTCTCCTGGCCGGTCGATGGCTATCAGGAAACAAACCGGATGAATGAGACACCGTGTCGGCGGTCACATGTCGTGCAGCGGGCTCCTAAATGATTTAAAGCTTTTGTTTTTTTTTACATCATCAGCCTCACCCTCCCTCCTCCCCATCCCTCCTCCCGCGCTGGCTCTCGCTGATGCACCGAGCAGCAGGGAGATGCTGCTGCTGATGCTGGCGACCGACTGCAGCATCTGACATGGGCATCCTTTAATCCGGCCGCGCCACAGTGAGTGTTTTTCTTCCACTTTTCTCTTCCTCTCATTCTCTTCTTATCACCAGCTAGATCACCCCTCCACCCCACTCCTCCACTGGATCCCCCTTCACTCCTCCTCCCTTTTTTATTGTCTTCCTTTGTGCAGCTTTTTTTCATGAGCGATGGCGCATAACGCAGCGAAAACTGTGCGTCCCTCGTAGAGGTGGTTCTTTAGTGAGTTCGGTGAGAGGACGGAAATGTCGGGAATTGCTCCCTTCCTGTATGTGCACCTCACCTTAGCGGTGCGCGTCTTTGCGTGACAAAGAGAAAGATAGAGAGGGCTACGGGCGGGCGTCGCTTCTCCCACCGGACTAGAGCTGCAGCAGGACACGTTCGGAGGGTCTAGAGAGGACAGGAAGAGACAGAGGGGCGGCGTGGAACTCGACAGAAAAGAGGGTGGGACGTTCAATTAAGTGTTTTTGCAGGTGAGAGCACGTAGTTATTAGCTATATAGACTGTGCTTAGGGGTGTCAGAGGGAGATGAGAGAAACAACGATGCCATCGTGAAACTTACTGTCTTTATGCTCAGGAAATGAGAAGGAGAAGGAGGAGAGGAACGCTTTTGCATGCTGTGATAGTGTCGAGGTATAGAGTTGCTTTGCTATTGTCAGTCCTCCTGTTACAAAGGGGTAGTATTATAAACATTCATCTAAAATAAGCTTTTTGCAAGGGCTGTCTGTATCATAAAGATTATGATTTATCAGCATTATCTGGCTCTTGTCACATTCTGCTCAGCAAAAACAGTGAGTCCTATCTATCTATCTATCTATCTATCTATCTATCTATCTA
Organism: Micropterus dolomieu; assembly: GCF_021292245.1. Lineage (NCBI taxonomy): Eukaryota > Metazoa > Chordata > Actinopteri > Centrarchiformes > Centrarchidae > Micropterus > Micropterus dolomieu. The sequence goes on along the minus strand of NC_060160.1, from coordinate 9,532,374 downwards.
TATATCTATCTATCTATCTATGTCTGTTTGTCTGTCTGCAGCCCCACGTCAACAGTGAGGCAACACACTGTGATGCTGGATGCATGTGTGTGTGTTTATGTGAGGACAAGAGCACTCAGACACTGAAAGCCTCAAGCTGTGGAACTGGGCTAATCCCTAATGACATGGCCAGTTCTCTCTCTCCCTCCCTCCCTCTCTCTCTCTATCCACCACAAGGTCTCTCCTCTCTCTTTTTTTCCTCCTTTATTCTTTCTTCCCATCCCTCAAATCCAGTTGTGATGACGTGCTGTCCGTGGTGCTGAAAACAGTCATCGGCAGATCGCTGTGCTCAAGCTTGATGGGCCGTGTCAGCGCTCAACAGGTGCCTATTACTTACCACAAGAGACAGCTGCAGAGCAATGGAGAAAGTTGACTTCAGCTTTAATTCAATGACTTTTATGTGGAGGTTGTGTTTGCAAGCTCTGAGCTGTGGGTTTTTGTATGAAAATATTGAAATATTCAGTCTGCAGAAAGCGATTAAAGTGTCGACATAGAATTATTGATAGGATACAATTTAAACAAGTGATCATTTAAAGCACAATAGGAGATTTAGGTTCTTGGCTGGCAAAATTAGAACACTTTTTCTGCTGTGTCAACTATATATTTTCAAATTAATTTTTAAATTTAAGTAAAACTCAAAAATTCAGGAAATAACAAAAATGTTCTGCATCTCCCATTGGAAAAACTATGACATGCATGAATACTGCTTTAGTTTTGAAAATACAAAAGCATTTAAAAAATTTAAATTGTAGCCTCCCCTAGTATAGTACCATACAAAAGAATAGATGTGAAAAAGAAATATAATGACGATGATGACGGATAGGGTGAAAACAACAACAATAACAAGTAGAACCAGAAGATTACATAACTGACCAATTTAGCAACTGCATTTTGCCTTCTTGCATATCCATCACATACTCAGCCCCCAAGATATCCGGGTCTCACATCAGAGGACTCAGAGTCACATGTAGGGCCACACCACCGGAGCAGCTTGAGGTGCAGTGACTTGTTCCTTTCTCAGTGGCACTTTGCCAGGACACAAATATCGTGACTGCCTTTTTACCATTGCATTAATGTAACAGTTTTTGTTTTACATTGGCTGAATATTTTCACTTTGAGGAGGTGTTGATTTTGTGATTCACTGTCTGGCAGAGTTTCATTTGGTAGAGATAGCACTGAGAGATGACAGGAAGTGAGGTTTAAAGATGCTTGAAAGGTCCCCAGCTGGATTTGAACAAGGGAATGGTTGGTATCTTATCCCCTTAACCTCAGGAAGAATTTTGATTTATTTAGTTTTTTTATATCACATGCACAAACTAATAATGTTCCTTCAAAGTCATAAAATAATTAAAAGATTGAAAGTGTAAAAGCTTGCTAACTACAATATGTTAGTCCAGCTGATGATGTAGTAACACATAGTGTTGTAGTACTGGAGACCAGTCTTGGTCTTGAGGCCGGTCTTAAGACCACTTTTTGAAGGTCTTAGTCTTGTGTCGGACTTGACCCTCTTTAGCTGTTAATTGCTCCACTATGTTCACCAACTAGTCTCTAACTGCAATTGTCTGGTTGGTGATGAACAAGTAGTGTACCATGGCTTTTCCCTTGAAAATAGCTGCCTGTTGCAGCCATAAAACGATGCTATGAGAGCGCTGAGAGTGAACTAAAACAGTAAAGTTTTGCCGGACAGCTTCACAATGAGCTGAAACTCACGTTCAAGCTCCATAAAACTGAGGGGAACTGCAGATTCAGGTGATAATTGTCTGTAGTTTAATCAATAAAGTGATGCCTTTCACATTGTCACATTGTTTTAAAAGGGCTATATGTATTTTTCATTGAAAACACTAAATAAATCTAATTTTTACTGCTTTTTGTGAATGGACTGTAGCCTCACTTATAAATGAAGCGCATGCCTGTTTTTTGTTGTAGCTTGCAACAGCCACTATACTGCTATTTATGTGAAGGTATCGGGTCAGGATGTAGCTAAATGTGCGCTCCCGAGCCTCTCACCGACTACAGCGACAACACCGCAGCTAACTACATGCAGTCCACTAACACCACAGAATGACCAGCTCCCAGCACAACACACATTCCAACACAAAATCCAACATAACCTCCACGTAAGAATAAAAAACAATACAGTTTTATGTGCTGAGATTTAGATGATGTCGGGTGAAAACAGTCAATATGAGAAAGGCTGAAGTCACTGAGTCACGTTAGCTCTCCAGCTAACGCTGAGCAGTTGCTAACGTTATCAGGTGTAAAGTTAGTATAGCTTTCCACATGACTTCACCAGCTAATGCGACCCATATTACTATCCTGTTTACCACCAGTATTATGTCAAAGTGATGATTTAGCCTGCAAGAAATGATGTAAATGTACAAAGCAAACGTGGAGTGATTTGTTCATACAAGTATGAATTAGTTCAACCTCAAGCTGATAAAAATATTAATGTAACGTTGCAGTGGGAGTTTACCTGAGTCTCCAGCATGTTGTGTGAAGCTGGCTCCCTGTCTGTCTATAGCTGCTTTCACACTGTTGGTGTTTCCGCGTTTATTGTGGGATTTCTGTGAAAGCGGTTGTATTTTGGATTATGTTCCCTCATGAGTTCAAGCCTATGGTTCAAGCATGTATACGAGCACGTCAGGTTGCAATCTTAAAACCGCACCGCTAGTACATATTTCCTCTTTAACAGTGTCATTTGTTATTATAAAGATATTTATTATAGCTGCTTAAAGTCACATGCCAAAATTGTGAGAGTAACTATGTGTAACTGTATAACCACAGTATTTGTGAAATGCTACTGTGTGTGTGTGTGTGTGTGTGTGTGTGTGTGTGTGTGTGTGTGCGCGCGCTTGTGTGCGTGTGTGTGTAATAGATACAAGACAGACACTAGAGAGAATTAATGTTTGTTTGAGAAATGGTAATGTTTATGTCTGTTTGGAACAATCAGACAGATAGATGATTTCTTCATGGCAGTTACTTTACATTTAGTGGTGTCATTGGTAAAAAAACAAGTAAAATATAGGTGTGACTCATGCAGCAGAAACACAGACACGGACATACATACAACCATAATATATTTATGAATGGCTGACTGGTCTCCACCACCCTTTCTTCATCAGATGCTGCTCAGCACTGACGTCAGTGAACCTGCCTGCGCATAAAGGCTAATATAATCAGAACCTCACACACAAACACAGACACACATGCACACATTGTCTCTTTGTTTGCCTCTGTCAGTAGCACACACACACACACACACACACACACACACACACACACACACACACACACACACACACACATCTGGTCATTGGCTCAACAGGCACAAAAGAGAGAAAAGAGGAGGAGAGATAGATAGAAAGAGACTGAAAGAGACTAGAGGGCTAGTGTGTGGGAGATGGGCGGCCATGATCATTATCATTACAATGTCATCTGATCTCTGTTATAAATCTGACTGTTGTTTCTTCCCTACAGGTGTATCAATAGTTTTGGATGTCTCCTGTGATTTGGAGCACTTTATAAACAAGATGCACAAATCAACAATATTTTTAAAAAGATAGTCCCATTGAATATAGTTAAACTACAACAGTCCTGATGTGATAATTAGCATGATGTATTACTTTTTTCAAGGCAGCAATAAACAGTGTGTATACTAACCGAAATAAGTCTTACAGGAGGCAATAAACCTCTAGTAAAACAGACATTAGGATGTTTAAATTGTGGTAAACAATGTGAATATCCTATCCTGGTCATCAGGGGGAGGCAGGAGCGGATAAAATTTTCACTGCCAATATCCTTTCTGTGGGTTGATTGTGAAACATGATTATTTAAGAAATTGTATAGGATTTTTTAAAATTGTTGCAATGAAGCGTATGAGAGAGGACCGGAAACCCAGTTACATCTTGCTAACCTGTAGCTTTCCCATATAATTTGCAGTAGTTACTATGAGGTTCTCTTTTTCCACAAAACGAGGCTGCTACAATGACACCTTTATATTCTCACAAATAAAAAGGCTAAAAACTTCACACAAAATGTACCTTTGGATCCCCATTTCATGGCATTCAAATTTTTCTTGACTTGTACATTGTACATTGCCATTTAGAGTTATTAAAACAGATACGTGTACTCTACAGTATTTTAATGGCTTCATTTACTTAGATCAGTCCCAATATTATTATATAGCATACTACAATAAATATACTGTATATATAGATATGCATTTATCACACATTAATCTATTTGAAGGCAATGAGAAATGCTCAGCAAATGAGCATTGTTACTTTTCTTGACATTTCACGCTAGGAGGGAAAAAAAGAAGCTCGGGCTCTTGGTGCACTCTAAAATGCTAATCCAAAAAGTTGTTGTTGGATTGAAAAAACTGTTGGTGGACAAACACTGGAGTTCAGGGAGTTTTATCCATTTGGTTACCATGGTAAAGCACTCCAAGGTCAGCCTCTGAGAAGAGGCAGAGAAAAAGAAAAACACAAAACAAACAACAACAGAGTGCAAAAGGGAGGAAATACACTTGACAATGGAGAAAGGGTAACGAGTGAATGTGGAACGATGAAATAAAATTGATCATCAGCAGTTTGAACATTGTGAGTAGTGCACACAACAGGCATTCAATAATTTCCTGGTAAGCAGTATAAGCTGAAAAACAACTCCCTGCGCTGTAGGAGAAAGACTGGGAGGATAGAGTTTTAGAAAACAGAAAGAGAGAGTGGAGAAGTTAGCGAGAGTGACGACAAATAGATAGATACTGTATATGTCTCTGATGGTTTATGACAGATGAATTTTCTTTGAGTCAATGTAAACCCAAGACAGATAGCGATTCTCTATCATAAAAGCTCTCTCAGATCCTGCAGTAGGACAATACTGGCCACAGCTTGGATGGGGATTAGCAAATCAGATCGATAGACAAAGTACTGTGTGTGTGTGGGTGTGTGTGTGTGTGTGGGTGTGTGTGTGTGTGGGGGGGTGCTTTTGGCAACCACTGGTAATATTTACTTTCTCCATTATCTCTCAGTGTCACCAGTATTTTGTGGAATTGGAGGTTCTTGTCCAAGAATTAGTCAGCAGGATATGCCTGAAGTCTGCAGCCAAAATCAATGAGCCAAATTTAGTGCCAGGTTTTAAGCCTTGCCTTAGACTAAATGTCTTCAACTGTGGTTTATAAAACTGGCATCAAGTTGGAGTTAAGTCTTTGAGTGGGCGGAATAACCCTGCTGTTTTTTTTAGAGCTTAAGGCTATACAGACGGAGATGTCATTGATGTGGCTGGTTAGCCAAGGAGCCAGAAGGAGTGACACTGTTGTTTTTGTTTATCTTGCAGTATGGAGTCAGACCCAGTGTGCTTTAAGCTTCAGGCTCCCACTGTGCTGCATTAGGGCAAGATAGATGGGTTTGAGGCAGGCCTAATTGTGAGTGAACCTGGCTGGCTGACAGGTCAGTCATGCAGAGCAATTTGTCTGGAGCCTGCCACCATTGTCAACAGTTTCCAACTCCAAACATATAACAGATAAGGATGATACACCTTCAACGGCAACTCATTTCTTGTCACTATGCTCCAAATATAGAGTACACATTGACATGTTTAAGCTCAGTGATAAAAAGGAAGTAAGTCAGAATCATTAACAAGCCAGAATATGAGCCAGTCAGTCAGTAAATGAGCAAACTGGTCAGACAGCCAACTGAGTGAAGCAGAGGGACATCCCTGTTTGTGTTTATATTTATCTATTACCAGTTCCAATAGTGTCCATCAACACATTACACTAATTAGTTAGGAATGACAGTGTTCTGGATAATATGCAGTCTGCCATTTATTTGTTTATACCAAATGTAGACTTTCCAAGACTTGTTTCTATGTTTTTACTTAATCTTAACAACATTTCACCTGTATCATTTACTGGCACATTGTTTATTTGGACTGTGTAGTGGCTGTTTTAACATATTCCATGTTCCAAGGCCACTTAGTCTGCAAGCATCTCCTCAGTTGCCTTGTGTTCCTTTTAATTCAGTGAACCGGTACTCTCACAAGTCCAGGAGGAAAAGGAAAATGGCGTATCAGGATTTAGATGCATGGCAGGTGATTCTTATCTAAGAGTTGTATAATGATCCGATGGTTTACTCCTATTTACACAAATTTAAACAAAATAATGTGGTCAAAAGCTTGTTTCAATCCAAATTTTACAAACTTCTCTACATCTTAGTGCCATGTAGTAGCTAGATTCAAGCTTCATGCTATGCAGCAGGACATACAGTATAGCATCAGAGTCAATCACATACCTCACTAAATAGATTTGAAAATAGAGTTTATATCATATCATATTGTATCATACTGTATATATATATTATGTTGATTGTGGTGAAAAGCATGGTTTTACACACTGGTCCGTAATCTCCATAAGGGTGAGACTGGGTTGACATTTTGTGACTGTAAAGGACATAGCATTTTATTTACATCATTCTCATACTCCCAAAATCCATTCAGGGAGCACTGGTTTAATGAGACCTTGCAAAGCTAATACTTTACAACTTCCTGGACCTTTGTGAAATATACAGTGGATTAGTGGCCATAGATAAGAAGAAAATTTAATTAATACATGACTCAAACAGATTTGGCTGGATTAGAACCTCCAGTGGCCCCTAGGGATTAAATCTCAAAGGGCCCCCAACACATCAGGGTTCCTTGGTGTTTCATTTAATATTGTCCATGATGTCATGTCATGTTTTTATAACAACATTTATATAATTTCCATGTGAAATAATTTGTACGAATAGAAGTTAAATACTGAGTTTTTATTCTCTAGAACATAAGCCTATTCATCTTGTCTTTCAAAAAGCTCCTATCAATCAATAAACCATTAACGGCTCTCCAGAGGAACATGGGTGTTAATCAGTTACTGTAATCACTTTCCCTTTACATATGGAAAGGACACTTTAGCATGGTAGGCCTATGGGTGCACACCAAGGACACTCTGCTGGTCGGTTAGGCAATATAGATACTTTGACATTGGTGAATCAAACGAAGAATCTATCAGTAAATTACAGAGCCAGTCATGCAGCCTGCTCAGTAAAACTAATGTTAACATCACAATTCTGTTTAAAAATCAGTCTCTGAACAGTTTAGACAGACAGGGATAGGTGAAGTGCGACTGATGAGTCAGACAACGAAGTCAACCTGGCAGGCGGCAATTTCTCTTTTGTGTCGAATGAGAAATCCGATTCATTAGGCTTGTCAGATAGGGATACTGTGGCCAGTCAGCCAAGGCATTTAATCAGCCAGACAGTCGCCAAAGTCAGTCAAGCAGAGGAAAATGAATTTAGGCTCCACATCTCCACTTTATAACCAGCCAATTACTGCTGATATCTGTAAGACTCATGAACTAGACCTAGAATTGTAATGGATGGGTTTCTGTGTGGTAAATATGTTTCTTTGGAAGAAATGGCAAGTGTTGATGAGGCATTCTGTTTCCTTAGTGTTAACACAATAAAACTGTCAGGTATTTTACCTAATAGAGCACAATGTTGAAAATCAAGTTTGTTTCATACAGTGATTACAATTTGTCATGAGGGAGACATGAATGTGTCTGCCAAATTTACTTGAAATCCTTCCAGCAGTTGTTTAGCCATTTCACTCATTGCTAAAGTCATTAGGATTCCTCACCTGGGAACCTGTGCAAATTTTTGTGCCAATCCATTGCAGAGCTATTAAGATGTTTCAGTCTGGACCAAAGTAGTAAACCGACACAAAAGCAGCATCCCAAAGCAAGACTGAGTGAGTGAAAAAGAAGAAAACAATTTACATAGTAAGACAAATGTCCCTGACTCAGGTGTTCTTTGGAACGATGATGAATTAGCTCCTTACTGTTCTGTCTGTGGACTGTCAGAATGGGGCCAGGGCCACAAGCCAGGTTTGGTTTATGTAGGGGCTCGGGCAACGCAGGCTAGTTGCCAGGTTGGTTTTGAGTGAATCAGAAGAGCACTCAGCCTTATTAAGCCAACGCAGCTCTCACTGTAGATGCAGTGAGAGCTCGATCTGGTTATTCATCCAGTAATTCAGACGCAGCAGGGGCGGACACAGAGACAGGCTTAGTAATGGCTGGTTAGACGCAAGGATAGATGTTCTGACAGCTCTCTTATATGAAGAGGAAACACACTAATGTTAAGATGCTAGAGGTGGTGGTGATGATTACAATGACAGGGATTCAAATATTGATCTTTAAACGGCAGCACTCTGGCAGAGCAGATAATGGGTGTTTGTTCAGCACTATAATATTGAAGAAAAGATCTGGTTTGAAATTCCATTACACTGCTTGTCAGTGTGAAACAGGGCTGCTGTAAACATAGCAGCGGTGTATTGCTCACACACTGGGAGATGAATCATTTTTCAAACCTTTTTGTGTTTTCTCTCTTTCTAATGTTTTGTTCACATATACGCTTATATTTTCAATGGCTCTTTCGCTTGTAATGAAATGGCAAGAGCAATATGAGTAATTCCATGGCTAGATGTTTAAATAAATCTGAAATGTATTGCCTGCGCCCACACTATTAAATAATTCAGTAGATAACGTCGCCACTGGCACTTTAGCTTGTGCTCCATAGAGAGGCTCAGAAGAACAGCACTGTGCCTGTTTCTGTCTTGTTACCAGAGTCAGGGGATGGTACACCATATACCAGATGTTGCCATTGGAGTTCCATCTGCTACTGCGTACATTGTGGGTAATGTAATGAATTATTAGCGCTAAAAAAAGTTTGATTGTCTCTGATATCATTTTAAGTGTTTCTCTGATTAGCTTGGCTTAGCATAATGTCAACACACAGTTCTGAGTGACAGCAACGCCTACAAGTAGCTCTGCTGGTAACCTGAAAACCTCATGGTGATGACAACAAACAAGAGCCAGGCCAGCTGTGTCCCCCTGCTTCCAGTTATGCAAAACTAAGCTAATCTCTTGACAGCTCCAGAGTGAGATATTGATCTTCGAATCAAAATCTCGACAAGAGAGCAAATCACATATATATTCCATAATGCCGAAGTATCATTTATAATGTGCCTCCTCCAGCCACTGCAATGTTACTATAAATGAGTGTGCACGCACGAGTGATGCCCTGCAAGCTTGCGCACATTTTTTTATTTCATTAACAGAAAATTAGAAATGTTTAATCTTCATCTGGAACAATATCTGACTTCAATTATACACAGTGACAAAGTATGATGGGATTCACTTGCCTTCTTTTTCACTCAGTAACTGTAGTAGATCAAGGGAAATTAGCAAAATGCTTTAAAAACTGGATATGTTCCTGGATCTGCACCAAAACTATGTACTTGTTCCTTGGCCTAACGTTCTACTAAATTTCATAGAAATGCTGCTAACTACACAAACAATTAAAATTAAATAATGAGGTTACTATCATTCCAGACTGCAGTGAGTCAAACCCAGAATCGTTGTTGAGTAACCTAAAATAAGTCCTTCATATTCTAAATTATATTTATAGTAAAACACATTTGGTCTGTCTGTTTATTTATTCTTGTTTTGATATTTTATTTTTCAGTTTAGTTTAATTGTAAAGTTTAACTGTAAGAACCCTGTAACTGAAAAGTTCTAGATAAACAAGTATTTATCACAGGACAGACTGTTGATATTATGTATTATGTAAAATTGTAACAGATACTCTGTGTCAACTCTGTTTCCACAAAGGTTAAATGTGCTTAAACTAACCTTTATTCCAGTGAGGATTATTCCTAAACTGAAGTCAGTTCTCCAGCACAGAGCAGATGGTTTGTGCAGCTCGGTTTTGTTGATCTACTGTTCAAAGAGTTTGCACAGGGCGGCTGGTGGTCCCTTTCCATGAAAGTGGGCAGAGAATATTAATAGAATATTAACACGTAACAGATGTTTTGAAAAACATGCTGCTTGCATGATTTGATTTGTGATACGGAATGATGAAAGGTTGTGTGCGTGTGTGTGTGTGTGTGTGTGTGTGTGTAGAACTTAATACAGATAGCATAAACACAACAATCTCAAACAAAACCCATTTGTCCCAAGCTGCCACTTTTTGAAGTTTGTGAGGAGTCTGATTGGATACGTGCATGCATAGGTATCAATGTCTCGAATTAAAGCTATTAAGGTCTGTCTAGCCATTCCATATACACTCTCTCTTACACTCTTTCTCTCTCTTACATACACATATGATAAAGCCAAACCAGAGGATCAAAGCTTGGTGCTCTAATGAAAAACAGATTTGCTATTTTTCAGTCTACTCATGCTCCTCATCCTTTCCTCCAAATGTGTTGTACTCCTACTCTTGTCCTCCACACACACACATACACATACACCCACACCGACCCACACACACACACACACACACACATACACGCGTACCTATCCAACAGTGCACCGTCGGAGTAAACTGCCAAGTGTGGACCTGTGTTTCCAGTCCTTTTGAAGTAAAATAAATATAATACAAAATTTACTTTTACTGTCTTTTAACATAATATTACTGCAAATTTGCTTTTTTTTGCTTTTTAAAGAA